>NW_022437001.1:7573309-7650808 GCF_009761245.1 Sapajus apella
AAAAAAAAAAAAAAAAAAAAAAAAAAAGAATAACAGTTCAAAAGAAGACAGGAAAAGAAGAAAAAGGTAACAAAGTACAGATGAGAGAAAAAAGCACCAGGAAACAAATAAGAAAATAGTAGATTTAAAGCCAACCATGCTGATAATTACATTAAGTATAGTAGGCTAAATACCCAACTTAAAAGGCAGAGATTATCAGCATGGATGAAAACAAGGGTCAATTAAATGTTGTCTGCAAGGAACCCACTTTAAATAGAAAGCTATGTGAGTTAAAGAATAGGAACGTATACTATATGCTAAAGTGAACTTTAAAAGCTGGCATGGTTATTAATATCAGACAAGATATGCTTCAGAACAAAGAACACTACCAGGGATCAAAAGGTCATTTTATAAAAATAAAGAAATAGGTTGGGTACAGTGGCTCACGTCTGTAACCTCAGCACTTTGGGAGCCCAAGGCAGGCAGATTGCTAAAGCCCAGGAATTCAAGACCAGCTTGGGGAATGTGACAAAACCCCATCTTTACAAAAAACACAAAAAATTAGCTGGGCATGGTGGTATGCACCTGTGGTCTCAGCTACCCAGGAGGCTGAAGTGGGAGGATCACTGAGCCTGGTAGTAAAGGCTATAGTGAGCTGTGATCACACACTGTACTCCAGCCTGGGTGACAGGGCAAAACTGTCTCTCAAATAAAAAAAAAAAAAAAAAGAGTAAATTCACCAAGACTTAAAAGTCCAAAATATACACATTATGTGTTTTAGTCTGTTGGGGCTGCTATGTAAAAATGCCACTACTGGGTAAGTTATAAACAAAAGAAATTGCTCACAGTTTTGGAGGCTGGGAAGTCTAAGATAAAGGTACTAGCAGATTTAGTATCTCATGAGGACTTATTCCTCATAAATCGTACCTTCTAAATGTCCTCAGATAGTGGGAAGGTGAAGGCAACTCTCTGGGACCTCTCTTCTAAGGGCACTCATCCAACTTATGAGGAATCTGCTCTTATAACCTAATCACTTCCCAAAGGCCCCAGCTCTTATTACCGTTACCTTGGGAATTAGATTTCAACATATAAATTTTTGGGGAAATCCAACATTAGACCACAGCAATATGTATCTAATAACAAGGTTTTAACGTACATGAAACAAAACCTGATAGATCTGAAAAAAGAAAGAACAATTTCACAATTATAGTTGGAGATTTCAACATCCTTCTCTCAGTAATCGGTAATGATGGATTACACTCAATCCTTGAACAATATGGGTCTGAGCTGTTGCCGGTTTATTTATATGCAGATTTTCTTCTGCCTTTGCCACTCTTAGCAAGACCAACCCCTCCCCACCTTCTCCTCCTCAGCCTACTCAAAATGGAGACAATGAGAATGAACACCTTTATAATGGTCCACTTCCACTTAATAAATGGTAAATATATTTTCTTTTCCTTATGATTTTCTTAATAACATTTTCTTTTCTCTGGCTTACTTTAGTGTAAGAGTAGAGTATGTAAAACACATAATATACAAAATATGTGTTAACTGTTATCAGTAAGGCTTCTAGTCAACACAATTAGTAGCTAAGTTTTGGGGGAGTCAAAGTTGTATGTGAAATTTCAACCGTATGAGGGGGTCGGCATGTCTAACCCCTGTGTTGTTCAAGGGTCAACTCTATGTGTTTCATAATATTACAGATATTCACATGTAATTTAAAAAAAAAAACAAAAACAGAAAGAAAGAAAAAGAAAAAGAAATCAATCCTTATCTCACGGCATGTTCAAAAATTACCAAAATAGATTGCAAACCTGTAAATCAGGGCTAAAAGTCTAATGTATTTCTAGAAGCAGACAGAGGAAAAAAATCTTGGTGATTCTGGGTTAGGTAAAGATTTTTAAAACAGCAGCAACCGTAAAAGTAAAAAATCAGTAAATTAAACTTCATCAAAATTAAAACATTTTACTCTTCAACACACTGTTAAGAAAACGAAAAGGCAAGTCACAGACTCTGAGTAAAATGTTTACTAAATACATATCTGAGAAATAACTTGCATCCAGAGTACCTAAACAACTCACATAGCTCAGTAATAAAACAGCCCACTTTTTTAAGTGAACAACAACAAAAATTTAGCAGACTTCACCAAAAACGATATGTGGCAAATAAACATATGAAAAGATACCTAACGTCATTAGCCGTTAGGGAAATGCAAATTGAAACCACAATGAAATTCCACTCCACATCTATTAGAAGGGCTAAGTTTTTTTTTTCTTTTTCTTTTTTTTTTTTTTTTTTTTTACTGACAACACTTCCTATTGTGAGGATGTGGAACAACTAGAATTATCATATATTGCTGGTGGTTAAGAAAAATGGTACAGTCACTTTTGAAAATAATTTGGCACTTTCTTCTAAAGTTAAATGTACTCTTACCATGTATCCAACCATTCTTTTCTTAGGTATTTACACACACACGCATAGGTATTTACATGTGTATTTACACACACACAAATAGGTATTTACATAAAGATTTAAATAAAAATGTTTCATAGCATTGGGGTGAGATAACCTTCTCTCTTCCCTGTTGCTATTTGATATTTGAGTGAGAAATGTACTTACAATAGACTAACAGGAGAGACAGACATATAAATTTATCACGTGCACAGGTGCATCACAGCAAAGTGAGACCTATTAACCCTACGAGGTTTAGAAGCTTCTATATCTTTCTTTAGAAGCTTCTATATCTTCCCCTGAAAGTAGGCACTTTCAGGGGAAGAGTAAATAATTTTTAGGGGAGATGAATGGGCAAAAAAACAAACCAAAAACCAGACACAGCCAGGAACAAAATTTGTCTGGGATACAGGAAAAGGCTCAAGGTGACTGCATGTCTTCTTAAGAAACTCCCCTTAGTCAGATAGAGGAATGTCAGATAGAAGAATGTAAGATAGAAGAATGTCAGAAAGCCCGGCGTAGTGGCTCATGCCTGTAATCCCAGCACTTTGGGAGGCCAAGGTGGGTGGATCACAAGGTCAGGAGACCAAGACCATCCTGGCTAACACTAAAAATAGAAAAAATTAGCTGGGCGTGGTGGCACATGCCTGTAGTCCTGGCTACTGGGGAGGCTGAGGCAGGAGGATTGCTTGAACCCAGGAGGCAAAGGTTGCGGTGAGCCAAGATTGTGCCACAGCACTCCAGCTTGGGTGACAGAGGGAGATTCAGTCTCAAAAAAAAAAAAAAAAAAAAAAAAGAATGTGAGAGAAAGCACTTCCCAGCACTTCAGATGAAGCAAAGGGGCAAGAGATGAGTGGGGGACCTGGAAAAGGTCAGAGAGACTTTGGCTGTGAGGCTGCTTCTATAGTTCAAAGTACTTAGTGTGTCAAAATGTCATATTTTAGGGTGCCATTTCCTGACCTCCAATAATAACAATTTCATTACTATTAGACAACAACTAAAAACAGTTCAAATTTCTATCAACTGGTAATGACGAAACAAATTGTGGTATATCTTTATAGTGACATACTGCTCAGCAGATGGTTGAATTATTGAAACATACAACATCATGGATGAATCTTAATTATATTAAATGACAGCTCTGTGGTAGGTAGAATGCCCTCCCAAAGATGTTTACACCCCAATCCCTGGAATTTATGAATATGCTACATTAAACAGCAAAAGGGGCTTTGTAGATTTCAATAAGGTTAAAAACTTTAAGAGAGATTATACTGGGTGAAGCAGGTGGGCCCAATCTAATCACATGAGCCCTTAAAAGCACAGCAGATTGTCTAGCTGTAGTCATAGAGATACAGCAGAAGGGGAAGTCAAAATGATCCCTGGGGTTTATATTGAAGCCATGGACAAGGACTGGAGAGAGGCCTTAGGAACTAAGTAAGGATGGCCTGTAGCTATCAGCCAGCAAGGAAATGGGGACCTCAGTCCCACAACTGTGTGGAATTCTGCCAACAACCTGAAGGAACCTGGAAATAGCTTCTCCCCCAGGGCCTGAGCGCAGGGCTGCCTGATGACTATGGTCTTGTGAAATCTAAGCAGAGGTCCCGGTTGAGCCGCGCTGTAGCTGGACTTCAGCCCCACAGAACTGTGAGATCGTACATGGGTGTGATTGAAGCTGCTGTTTGTGGTTGTTTATTAAGAGAGCAATAGAAAATTAATACAAGAGGCCACAAACAAATGATTATATACTGTATGATTCTGTCTACATGAAATTCTAGAAAAGATAAAACTACAGTGATTGAAGTCAGGTCAGTGGTTGGTTGCTAGGGGCCAAGAGTTTTAGGTAGGGGACTGACTGCAAAGGGTCACAAAAAACCTCTTTTGGGGTGATGGAAATATCGCAATTATTGTAGAGATTATATGACTGCGTATATTGGTCAAAATTCATCATATTGTACACTTAAAATTGTTACATTTTATAGAGTGCAAATTATAAATCAATAAAACACATACATGTAACTTTAAAGTTCTCCTTGCCTTTTGACTTATCACAGGTATTTTGATGTAAAATTCTTAAAACTAAAAGCAAGTGTTAGCAAACCTATCGCCTCATATATGCATATTCCTAAGGTAAAACACATTTTAACCATTTTGAAGATGCTAATGAATAATGTATAAAATTATTACAATGTACTGACACTAATGTCACAATCAATAATTGTGCATTTATTATATGCATATAGACAAGCAAACATACACAAACGTTCATATAAATACAGAAAGAAAGATTGAGACTTTTTTCTTTACCACTCTTAAGTCATTTGCTATTAGTAATGAAGAGTTTATATAGACACATTGATTTTATTCATATAGACACATTGATTTGGGTAATGTGAACCCACTCAGGGTGACGCTCTATTCAGCATTAAATAAAGAACAAGTCTATCTGTCAAGTCTATATAGTATATCTTATTATTAGGTCAACACTACTAGAATATCATCCATAGTCGGACATAGGGAATTAGTGGAAGGTGAATACTGTAATATAATTTATTGACTATTTCCTCTGTGACACATTATAATAGATTCTGACTCCATTTCTTGATGTTCTACTGCTGGCAGCTTTTAAGCTCCACCCCTTCCCTTTGTTCTTATCTGCACATTGGGGCAAGAAAGTAAGAAACCCTAGTGCTCCCTTCATTGGCACCAGTAGAGATTCCAACCACGTTCAGGACCCTCAGCTGAATCCCACCTGCCAATCACAATAAATACCTTTCCTTGCTCTCTTAAGCCATTTTTGGACCAGTTCAGGAGAGCTACTCTGCTTTCTCCAAAAAGCCTCACCATAAACCATTTCACACCCCTGGTGTGTGTATAGCATTATCAGTGTCAACATCCAAACTAAATTTTGGGTGGGAGTCCATACCTTCCTGCAGGATGGCCACAACACAGACAGTCTTCTAGGGACTTTACATGTGCTTTCCAGTTTAGAGTTGAGCAAACTGAGAAGCGAGGTAACTGACTAAAGGTCACACAGTCGCTAGAAGAGCTGAAATTCACACCTGAGTCCACGCTCCTAACTAAGTCGGCATTCTGCTCATCAAATCATAATGACAATGGTGATCAGCAACAGCAGAAACATCAGAAGGAGGATGTAGGTCTTCATTACTGAAAAAATATTGTGAAAACACTGAAGGAATTTTTAAAAGCTGTTTCAAAATAGTGTGGAGCAGCCTTGCCTTAGTTACTTGGTAGTTCAGGCTTCTGTTAAGTTAGCCTAATATGTTAGAAAATGAATGTTATGATTCAGCTCTAGGAAGCTAAGCTGGTCAGTTTGGCACTAGAATGAATTGTTTCAAGAATGTCTCCTTTTGACCCTCTCCCAGTATTAGGTGACCCCAGCAATTGGCACATTGTATCTAGATAAAGAAACAGATGACTCTATTTCAAATGTCTTTCCAAAAGAAGAAATGACTCACAAGTTGAAGAATGCCTCACGTCACGTAGTTACAAGGGTTACAAGGTTGATTCGCTGTTACGAAAGTATCAAATGAGTGAAAGATCCTCATAAAGCCTTCCTGGAATTTTGGCAAAACAAGGAAGTAGATTATATGGAATCCTCTATGAACAGAACAAAAGCATTTAAACATGCCCTAAAAGCAGAGAATAGTCTTGAATTGAATTACCCAGGGAGAAAATCAGGAGTTTTTTGGGACGTAACAGTCTGCTTCCCTGTGGTCTTTTATACTAAAATGATGATATGTAAAAGCAAAGTATATAGTAATAAATATGTGTTGAGATGTGAAAAAGAAGACAGTTAAAGATACTTAAAAGGATTGAGAAAAGACCCAAGAAAGAAAGGGACAATAGGCATATCAAAACAACCATTTTTGAGATTGTTGAGACATCGCTATTTTTCAGGTGTGCTAAGCACTTTACAGTCACCATCTCATTTAACCCTTACAATAACCCTTAGAAGGAAATATAACTCTCTTGGTATCTTCAGGGGATTGCTTCCAGGAACCCCCCACAGATAACCAAATCCATGGGTGCTCAAGTTCCTTACATAAAATAGTGCAGTATTTGCATATAACCTATACATATCCTCCTGCATTCTTTAAATCATCCTTAGATTACTTATAATACCTAATACAATAAAGTGCTATATAAATAGTTGTTGTACTGTATTGATTAAGAAATAATGGCAAGAAAAAAAAACTATACATGTTTTGCATAGACACAATCGTCCACTTTTTCCCAAATAGCTTTGATCTGAGGTTGGTTGAATCCATCCCTAGAATACTTATAAAACGTAAATATAATAAAGTAAGAGCTATATTAATAGTTATTGTAGTGTATTGATTAGGAAATAATGGCAAGAAAAAAACCTGTAAATGTTTTGTATAGACACAATTGTCCATTTTTTTCCAAATATTTTTGATCCAATGTTGGTTGAATCCATGAATACAGAACCTATGGATATGGAGGGCCAACTGTATTTCCACTTTGGGGGTGAGTAAACTGAGACTCAGACGTATAGAGTGACTTATCCAAGATCACACAGCTGGTAATTCATGAAGTCTGAATTCATGAATTCATTCTTGACTTGAATGACCCCACTTTGTTTAACCATCCTGTAACCCTGACTCTGAAGTGCTGCCTACTGATCGCAGTACTTTCCAAAAAAATGTTGCAGAAATCAGAATGCTATCATTTGAAGATCCAATCATTTTTTCTCAGTCATTTGCATTTAAGATAAATAGCTTCATTTACTAGTTTGTAAACATATCATAACTCTTAAGTTGAGCAGAGGTACATTTATTTCCAAATATCTCTAAAATAGTGTTTTCTACCTGATGAGCTTTTTTTCTTTCTTCTTTCTTTCCCTCCCTCTCTTTCTCTCCTTCTTTCTTCCTTCCTTCCTTTCTTCCTTTCTCTCTCTTTCTTTTCTTTCTTTCCTTTCTTTCTTTCTTTCTTTCTTTCTTTCTTTCTCTTTCTTTTTCTTTCTTTCTTCTTTCTTTCTTCCTTCCTTTTTTCCTTCCTTCCTTCCTTCCTTCCTTCCTTCCTTCCTTGCTTCCTTCCTTCCTTCCTTCCTTCCTTTCTTTCTTTCTTTCCTTCTTTCTTTCTCCCTTTCTGTTTCTTTTCAGACAGAGTCTTACTCTGTCACCCAGGCTACAGTGCAGTGGCATAATCATAGTTCACTGCATCCTTGAACTCCTGGACTCAAGCTTTCCTCCCTCCGCAGTCTCCTGAGTAGCTGCGACTACAGGCTGATTTTTAAAAATTATTTTGTAGAGATGGTCTTCCTTTGTTGCCCAGGCTGGTCTTGAGATGGTCTTCCTTTGTTGCCCAGGCTGGTCTTGAATTCCTGGCCTCAAGTGATCCACTCACCTTGGCCTCCCAAAGTGCTAGGATTACAGGTGTGAGTTACCGAGTCCAGCCTACTTTTTTTGTTTGTTTATAACCTACTTAATATTTTCCTTTAAACTGACTCTTTTTACTTTATATTTTTCCTAAGTTGTAATATTCATGAAATCATAGGTTTGATGTACTACTTACCATTTTCTAATAGATATTAACATATATAATTATTAGAATAAAAATATCCATCTTGTCCCACGGTGGCCCTCCTTCCACTGTTCGGGAAATATGTTCTTGAGCTTGCAAGCAGAGAGAATTGAAATGCCTCTTACAGAGTTGTTCTTTTATGAAAAGGACAAAGGACAACTCCCTAAAGTGCATTTTTCATTATGCTGCACCCAACCAAACAGTGAGCAGTCTTCTTAGGTTCCAGAGTCTAAAGCCTCATGCCTTCTCTTAGTAGACAACCATCAAGTAATTCAGACAAGACCAGGACCCTGAGACTTTCCCCTCACCCATCTCTAACTTCTTCCTGCCCTCATTCAGGGTCCTCACACTTGTCCTTTGGCTCACTGGGCTCCTGCCTCTCCCTCAGCCCAAGCAGGGTCCCATACTCAGGACTGGTATAGGTCCTTTCTCATCTTCAAAACCTGCTTTCCTGTTGAGCCATTTCTTCAGGGTTCATTACAGTTTGCTTATCCTATCAATGCCAAGGGAGAATTAGTTAGTTAATGTAACACTGCTTCCAGGTAAAAATACTTGAATATACTATGGCTCTTCTGGAGGTCATAGCGTGGCTCTGGCAACGGAACTCCAGGTATTAGAGTTCCAAAGACTGTGGTGGCTCAGTCTTTCAGGTAATCATGTCAGTTACACAGGCCACCAATTCTTCCTATGTATGGTCTTATTCTTTCTTTTCCAGGTAACCTGAGACCCTTGGATAACTTAATTAAGCAAGGAATGTCATCCCTGTGACATCCCTGGACTGGTTTGGATCACTCTTTCTATTACAAAGGTTTCCATTTCTATATATCTATCTTCCATTTCTACATTTCTATATATTTCTCTCCTACCGACATATCCAGGAGACACTGCACTATTTGTAAAAATTTATCATTTTGTTCAATATTTTAAAGTAAACTTTATTATTTCCTGATAATAAATCATTGTCAATGTGTAAAAATATGTTTATACAATAATTACATATCATTTAACAAAATACTACTTTGTCTAACTTTGTTTTGGTAAGTGAAACACAACACTTTTACTCCTGGGGATTCTCCAGACCCAAGTTTTATGCTTGACAATGGGAAGAAGAATAAAATTATTTCCTTCACTAATGTGAAAGGCAGAAGCTGAGGCTTGCTTAGAATTGGCATGTAAAAATCAAGACAATTTTATATTTATTTTAAGAAAAGGCAATTAAATGATCTTGAAGAAGATAGGAGATCTCAAACACAGTTGGGGAAAATAAAAGACAGCACTATCTGTGTTCTTGATCTTTAAACCTGCCTTTGTTTATGTATTTGAAGTTAAGCAGCAGCTTCCACACCTAACCAAAGAACTGTTGGTATGCTCGCTCCCTCTTCCTCCTGGAGGGCTCATCTCCTAGTCTACATTTTTTTTCTTTTTTTGCATTGCTGCTGAAAGAACATCTACAAGAGGTAAGAGAGGACTGACCAAAAAGAATTGGAAATGGTCCAAAATGTTTGACTATTTCTTAGTGTCTGAGAAGGATGAACCTTTTTATTATGAAGAACAGTGACATTCCCAGTGTTCCATGAACATGTGTTGTCTTGAGCAGCTGTGTGTCCTGGGAGCCCGTTTGTTACCAAGGGAACACTGTAATGTGTCCTATCAGCTTTCTGTCAAATAACTGAGAAATAATCTGTCAGAATTTTCCTTCCTAGCTAAAAATGGATATGTTGGGAATTGTATAACTTGCTCAGGCAATTCTTTTGCTAAATGTAAAAGTACTTTACTTCCCACAACTATAGAGTTGATGCTCTTCTCTCAATGACCAACTTGGGGAAATGTGGACAAAATATATGACTGTATCCTTAGAGTCCTCTGCCTCAAAATTCCACATTTGTGACTTAAGTATGATGCATTGGCGTCATTAAAAACCAAATGGGAAGTTGTAAGAATGTGGCCACATTCTTCATGATTGTAACTGAAATAATGCCTGTGTATACAAATATTGTCCCCCCCTAAGGCAAGTCTCCTCACATTTTTAAAGCTTAAGTAAATACAGGTTTTCAACGCGTTGGGATTAATCAGAAATAATGAAACCCAAATTCTTGTAACTCTAGGAAGAACAAAAGGGCAGCCAATTTCTCTCTATTGATTTATATACCAAGAAGTGTGATGTAATCGCTGCTTCCCATCAACATGTGCTGTTGCCTCAGAGGTCTTCCCAGATGTTACCTCAGGGGAGAGTAAATGTGTTTTTATTGTCTTCCTCATCTAAATTTGAAGATATTGGTATTTTCAGAGCTCTTATTCTACGCCTGGCACTGTGGTGGGCACTGGGAATAGAAAAATAAGATACAATTCATGCCCTCAAAAGTTTCTATGTCCCTCAGACCTAGATGTCAAGTATTTACCAAGACAGATCTTCACATGAACAAGGCCTAAAATGCAACCTGCAGGGATGGTTGACATGAGTGGTGGTGCAGCAACAGGACATGGAAATGCGACACACGCATCTCCCTCTCCTCTTACCAAGGCCTGATATCCTCTGGTTACATTTTAGCAGGCTTGCTGTAAAGATAGTCCTGGTGGATAAACCTTACACAGGCCATAGCCTTTCTTCAGTTTGTTTTTGCCACATGCCTTGCCTAAAAGCGAATGAAGCAAGCAGCCACCATTATTTAGGCTATCGCCTATGCCTAAACAAAGGAGAACATGGCTGTTGCAAGAAATATTAGACCCTCAATCTGGTTTTTACCTATTGTCTCTCAGCTTCAAGCATGCTCTCCTATTGTGTTTCCCAGTCTCTGACATACAGTATCTGGAGAGAGGTGTAACTGACAGTGGTTTCTTTGACACCATTTCAATTCCTAGTAATGTTCTCAGCAAATTTGGGTCTGGAGGAGTATCTGTATCCTGTCCTAGAATGATGTTTCCTCAAAAATGAGTTGCCTAGGAGGGATGTTTGTTAAAAATAAAGATTCCTGGACACACCCAAATCTGCTGATCCAGAATCTTTATAAGTGAGGGCCTGGAATCTGCCATTTTAACAGCTCTCAAGGTCATTCTTTGGCATACTAAAGCCTTGGGAAAAGTCCACTAAGAAACAGTCTGAAGAAACTGATTTGGGTCTAAGGATTTCAATGAATATATTCAACATTTATAGGGCAATAAGGATACTTTGAGGAGTATCAGATTCCCGTAATTTAGAAAGACCCAGGTGGGTGACACAGTGAAATTCTTCAGTTAGTCACACCACTTGAAAGTCTTCAATAATCAAATATTTATTTATTAAATGAGCTTAACTCTTCCAATTTGTAACTTTCTCTGGTGGATTCCAGGAAGAGGCATCAGCGAAATACATTTTAGCATAAATTAATTTACTAGTTTTATTGTTTTTTTTTAACAAGTGAATAAAATTTAAAAAAGAATCTTAAGGGAACAGAAGTTTTCATGGGGTCAGAGGAAAAAGGACCTATGAAATATAATATATAATTCAGTATATAATTCAGGGCCAGGCATGGTGGCTCACACCCGTAATCCTGGCACATTGTAGCGGCTGAGGCGGGAGAATGGCTTGAGGCCAGTAGTTCAAAACCAGCCTAGGCAACATAGCAAGACTTCCATCACTATAAAATAAAATAAATAAAATAAAATAAAAAGAAAGAGAATAGAAACACATAAATCAAATATCTTCATTTTTTTGAGTCTCCACTCCAAATATTCTGTTGGGTTTATTCATTTGTTCATTCATTCATTATTTAGTCAATGAATTATTCATTGTTTACATGTTTACTACATAGAAATAAATATATACTCAGTCAACAACTCTGAGGCAAACCCCAGGTGCTGGGGATCCACTGAGCAAGGCAGAGCACATGTCTGCTTTCAGGGAATTTCTTTCTCCTATGAGGAGACAGGCAATAAGTGAGTGAAAAACCAAGTAAAAAATATAACATCACAGAAAATGATTAAGTGCTGGGAAGGAAAAAAGCAGAATGGTGTGGTAGTGTGTGAGTGGAGTTTGGTGGCACCAGACTACTTTGAATTAAATGCTGAAGGGAGACCTCTGTGATTCAGTGACATTTGAACTGAGCTCTGAGCCCATTATATAAAAGAAGTGAGAAAGAGCCTTTCCTGCAGAAGAAATAGCTAGTGCAAAGTCCCGCAAAAGGAACCAGCTGGGTGTGCTTAGTAATGAAGAGGTCAGGGAAGATTGAGCGGAGTGAGTGACTTGCAGAATGAGAAGAGATGGGCATGGATATGTAGATTAGACAGATCACCTGGGACCCTGTAGGTCATAATAAGGCGTTTCAGTCTGCTAGGGCCACCATGACAAAATACCACAGACTGGGAGGCTTAAACAACAGCTGTTTATTTTCTCATTGTTCTGGAGGCTGGACATCCAAAATCAAGGTGCCGGCAGGACTGGTTTCTCCTGCGGTCTGTCTCCCTGGCTTGTAGATGATTCCCCCACATCCTCTTGCTGTCTCTTCACCTGGCGACCCCCTCTGTGTATAGAAACCCCTGGTGTGTCTCTATGTCCTAATCTCCTCCTTTTATAAGGACATTAGTGATATTGAATTAGGTACCTACACTAACATCCTCATGCCAACTTATTTATGTATTTAAAAGTCTATTTCCAAATATAGCCAGGTTCTGAGATCCTAGAGGCTAGAGCTTCAACATATGAATTTTGTGAAGATACAGTTCAGCCCATAACATAAGGGACTTGAGTTTTATCGCTCAGACATTTTTGGAGAGTTTTAAACAGAAGAGTGACAAAACCATATTTAATTTTACATAGATGTCTCAAGCCACTCGGTGGTGAGTGGGTTAGAAGAGGACAGAATGAAAGAAGGAGCTGGGGGAGCGAGTGAGGAGACTTTTAAAGAGGACATGGTGGATTGGAGGGGGGATAATTGCGGAGGGGAGACAAATGTACTTTTACAGGGTATGTTTTGGAGGGAGAGTTGACAGGACTTGCTCATGGATTGATCCATGGTGTGAAAAAGCAGAATCATGGGGAGAGAAATAAAAGTAAAAATAACAGCAACAAAAATTTTTTTAAAGAAGAAAAAAAGAAGACAACAATAAAGAATCACAGGGAAACTGAAACTTGAGGATCATCAAGAAAGCAGAAACCTATTGAGTGTCCAGAGTGAGGAAAATCTTGATGCAGTGGCCCCAGGGAAAAGCTGAGTGTAGAAAGAAGGTAGGGGGATGCTAAACAAACTTCCCCTACCTCAGGTGTTAGCCCACTTAGTATGTGTCTCCTCTAACTCAGTTTAAAATGTGTGCATGTGTATATTTCCAAGACCACTTTTGCTTGTTAGTTTTATGTGTCAACTTGGCTAGGTTACGGTACCCAGTTAATCAGTCACTGGTCTAGGTATTGCTGTGGAGGTATTTTGTAGAAGTGGTTAAATCAGCTGACTTTAAGTAAAGGAAACTTTCCTTGATAATCAGCAGACCATTCCAGCCTGCCAGCCTGCCACACAATTCCAGACTTGCCAGTCCCTCCACAATCATGTAAACCAGTTCCTTGGAAGAAATCTCTTTCTTGTATGTGTGCATACATATAATATATATATTTTATTGTATGTGACATATATTACATATTCTTTACATTCCTTCATATTATATGTAATGATCGTTTAAATGATATGTGGTATGTGTTATATATTTTGTATATGCATATGTATCCTACTGGTTCTCTTTCTCTGGAGAACCCTGACTGACTAACCATCTTGCATACTTCTTTCTTCCTGTCTTGAGAAAAGGGAGGTGGAAGGCATGAGGTGGGTCATGATGTTCATGAAGGTGAAGAATGCCACATCCATGAGTCTCCTGTTCGTGCCTTAGAGGAAGAGGGCAGGGATGCAAGATAAGGAGAGCTACGTGCTGTAGGAGAGCAAAAGGGTTCTCAGATTAAACGGCAACCCTTTTACTCCCAGCAGACCTCCTAGAGATGCCATCTCTCTCTGCTTTCAATGTCATTCCCATGCTCTGTCCATGATTCTAACCTCCTTTCTCTGCAACCTTCACCTGCCGAACTGAATGAGGGATGCTGGGTGTGCAGTGGACCATTAGGCTGACTTCACTGTTTGGAACCCTGAAGCGTACATACTGTCTGCTTTATCCTATTCAGACTCCACAAATTCCTATTTGTTCCTAAGATTAATTTTACCCCAGAAAACTGAAGCTTTATTGGTTGAAGGTAAAAAAAAGTCTATACAATTTCTTCCCTTTGAAAATCTTTCGTATAGCAGACAAACCTTCAGGGATCTGTTTCACTGGCCCATTCACAAGAACCTTGGAATCCAGAAATAACTTGTCGTTTGTGGACTTCTCTGCCGGCTCCCTGCAGCATACCCCATTAGAAACTTTCCTTACAGAAGGGGAGTTAGATCAAGGATCTTGCCTTTGTTCACTGTACCTGTTAGGTCTGAAAGTGCTGACACTACAGAAACATCAGAAAGAAGGAAGCGCCACAGGTCAGCAGTTATTTGCCCAGCCAAGGTAATTCATCTTATCGACAACCAAGTGTGGTGCCCATTCTACAAGTCCTACTGCCTCCCTCCACAGATGAGGTCATTAAGTTTGGCGTTTAGTGGTTCAGCAGTTGTAAGAGTTGGCAACAGTAAAAGGAAAGAAAAGCTAATTTTCAAAGATCATTCTAGTAAGCAGTGATTTTCTACCTGAAAGAATCTCTGATTGTATCACACCATAGCTTTTAGATTTCATGTTGAAATGTTTTGGGCATTGCTCTTAGTACGTAAGTATTTAATGTAAAGTTTCACTTAAGAAAGCTATAAAAGGACTTGGCAGTAACTTCTGGAATTAATCCAGAGCACAGCTTTTATTGTGTTCCACAGCAATTTATCTGTTTAAAAAGTACCTTAGCTAGTAAGTGGCAGAATCAGAATCTGAACCCCCCTGAGCTCAGTTTCAAATCCCACACATGCGCTTTCACTCATCTCCTTAACAGAGCCTTATTAATCACTCACTAAGTATCAGGCCCCATGTTATATGTATCACATAATCTGAAAAAGAATCAGGAAGAAACAGTGGTGGTGTCTGCCCAGATCCACCTCATGTCAGCTGACAGTGAAGGAAAAGGGTTAAGTCAGCTTCCGAGCCTGCAACAATTAAGAAAAATCTGGGACTACTCCTAGCTACAAATAAAAAAATATCATTCAGGTAGTTTATCCACGTCAATATTTTTACAGTTTCACAATTTTAGTCCTCTCTACTCCTTGATGTCCTAAAATGAATTCATTTGAAAATATTTCTACTTGGCGGTGAAAAGCAAGCCTCATTATATGTTTTATGATTGTTCATATGCACCAAACAAGATTTTTATTTCTAGAAATCTTTTAAAATAATCCAAAATAATAAAAAATGTTCCATGCTTGAAAACATTTTCCACTTTGTTATTTATACTAATTAAAAATTAGGAAAGGTTGGGTAATTTATATAATGGCCACGGAACAATGCCTAACATTACTTTGCAGTCACTTAAAAAGACTATTTTCATAGATTATTAATCACAGAAAAATTGTTATAAAATAATATTAAGGGAAAGAGTAACTTAAAATACTGTATAGGTATACTATGATTTAAACTATTTTTTAAAATGTACCCAAAAGAGACCAAAATGCACCAGATGCTGAAAGTGGTTGTTATAAGATGGTAAGACATGTGTTAAAATGGTGGCTTTTCATTTCCTGTTTTTTAAACCTTCTTTTTGTAGAGAAAATAAAATTAATCTAACATTATGAAAGAAAAGAAGTTATTATTTCACACCTTTTTTTTTTTTTTTTTTTTTTTTGAGATGGAGGCTTGCTCTATCACCTACGCTGGAGTGCAGTGGTGCAATCTTAGCTCACTGCAATTTCCACCTCCCAGGTTCAAACAATTCTCCTGTCTCAGCCTCCTGAGTAGCTGGGATTACAGGTGCCCACCACCATGCCTGGCTAATTTTTGTATTGTTAGTAGAGATGGAGTTTCACCATGTTGGCCAGGCTGGTCTTGAACTCCTGACCATATTTCTACACTTCTTCACAACCAGATTGTATTATGACCATAATATCAAGCAATCCACCTGCCTCAGCCTCCCAAAGTGCTGGGATTATAGGCATGAGCCACAACTAAAGGCCTTATTTCACATCTTGGTGGTAGGCAAGACATCTTCTGTTAAGTGAATTGATAGGAATTGCTGTCCTAGTTTAAGGGGAAAAGATGAGCTGGAAGCAAATCGAAAACAGGTAATGAACAGGGAACAGTCTTATGCAGATGTGGTTACCACTCTAGGGGCTATTCCTTCACAGACATAACACTTCAACTTGAAATTCAATTTGTTTTCCTTGTATAGTGTTTTCTATTTTATCTTAACACAATTACTAGAGAGACACTGCTTTTTGCCAAAAGCAGCCTAGATCCTCAAAAACGCCTCTGCACAATGAACTATCTTATCTGCCTGAAGCCAGGGAATGTGGCCAAGTGGTTTCCGAATTTTTCAGCTCTAGAGTCTGTTTTGGTGACTTCAAAGCTCAGTGTCAGTGTACTGGCAACCTGGTAGCCCTGCTTTGACTTCAGCCTATTTCAGGGAAGTAACTGATTAATCAAAGCAGAGCAGAGAAAATTGCTAGAGTCCTATTAGCGGGAAGCTACGCACTATTTTAATAGGGGCTGCTCCCCTATCAGAAAGCTGGAAGAATGATAGAAAGAGGACTTCTCTCATGAATTTCTCAGCTTCCACTTGGCCAGGCAGGATGTCAATCCCAAGAAATCACAATTTGGAAAAAACCAAACAACCATATAAGAAACTTAGTTTGAGAAACAATAGCCAGAAGCTTACATGTCATTTTTGTTTTTTGGGTTTTTTTTTTTTTTTTTTTTTTGAGATGCACTGTCAGTCACTCTTGTTGCCCAGGCTGGAGTGCAATGGTGCAATCTCGGCTCACTGCAACCTCCGCCTCCTGGGTTCAAGCAATTCTCCTGCCTCAGCCTCCCAAATAGCTGGGATTGCAGGCATGCACCACTACGCCCGGCAAATTTTGTATTTTTAGCAGAGACAAGGCTTCACCATGTTGGTCAGGTTGATCTTGAACTCCTGATTTCAGGTAATCCATCCACCTTGGCCTTCCAAAGTACTGGGATTACAGGTGTGAGCCACTGCATCCGGCCTACATGACACTTTTATATGTTTCTAGGAGTTGTTTCATTTTTTAAATAACTATTTTGGAGTTAGATTAGGCAATGTATACCAAAGTCCTAAAAACATTCATGCCTTTTGACCCAGAAATTATAGGAACTCAAAAGTCACTAAAGGAGACAATCAGATAAGTAGAAAGGAAATTTATGTAGTAGACAATTTATTTGTTTGAAATAGTAATTGGAGCAGCAACAACAAATAGAAACAATCTAAATGTCCTACAGTAGAGGACTAGTTAGAATAAATCATGGTATATCCATACAATGGAATACTATATGGTCATTAAAAATGATATTATACCACTATTTTTATTGATACTGATGAATTTTTATAACATGAAATTATACAAAAGTTATAAGAATATGTGCCTTTCAATTTAATTTTTTTTTAATGTACACATTTGCTTGGCAGAAATCAGAAAGACTATGCACCAGAATGTTAATAGTTATTTTTTTTCTGGTGTTTTGAATTTTTCATTGGTTTTAGTTTAATACATATTTTTGGTTTTGTTTACTTGCATTTCTAATATTTTTATATTTCTTGTGTAATTAAAAAAGAAACACACTTTAACAATTAGTCTCTTACAAATGTTTAACATTTTCAGAAGGAGTTTTAAAAATTCTGGCATATCTAATGTGCATCATTGGATCGAGTTTTAGAATCAAAAGTTATTTTACAGGTCAAAGATATTTTTAGGATGGTCACAGTATCTTTGACAATAAAATGTCTTTAAAAAATAAGCTTCTGGCTAGTTCCCTGTACACTAACCACACTAATGTTCTTCCCTAAAAGTTCACACAATTCTCAAATCTGCTTTATTTCTTTGCTTCTTCATTTTAGGCCTCTTTCCCTCAAGGTAATGGCCTCTACCCTACATCCATCTCAAACAATAAATGGGAAGGCTAAATTCCTAATCTGATCTTCGCCCCAGGGCTGAGGAGTATCACTGGCCTTTCTTACTCAAAGCCTTATCTCTTACTATTTGGGAATAAAAGCTATCAGCCTTTTCAACATTCGAATGACCCAGATTTCAGGACTTTCTTTACTCCCTTTCATTTCAGCTTGCAAACCAGCTCATTCTTTCCTGAGCCCATTTCTTTCCCATAAAACATCATCAGGGACAGCTAATGGTAGCCAACACACATTGGGACTCAAGTGATTGCCAAACACTGCAACCACGTCCCCTAGAGCTTCTGTTCAGAAACGGTCTGCTTTCAAGTTACTGCAGGTGACAATGTTTCATGCCTTGCCACTATATAACAGAGTATATAACACTGTACAACACAGTGGCAAGACATTATTCCAGCCACTAGCAACAGTTTTCTTACCATTCAGCACCTCATCATTTAGCACCATGCTTCAAAGTACTAGTTTCTGAATTGCAACAAATCAAAGCAACATTTTGGTGGTTTAAAATCATAAAATATATATATATTTTTGGCCTGAAATCACCCAACACAGGTGTCTGTGGTTGGGTGGATCTCCTGGATAGCCTTCTTCCCTCATGGTAACTCAGCTTCTTCCAGGATTCTTCCAATACAGTGGGTTTCCCCACGCTTCAGTCTTGGAGTTTATGTCTCTGTATCCATTGGCCAGAACTCAATCGAATGGCTCCACCTAACAGCAAAGGAGCCTGGGAAGCAAAGCCTAGCTGTGTGCCCAGGAGGGGAAAAATGCTTTTGGAGAACAAACAGCATTCTCTCTGAACAACGGTTTACCGGGTACAATTTTCCTCATCATAGGCAGTTTGGGGGTCAGCAGAACTACAGGAAAGTGCTCTCTCCTCCGTCTTGCTTTCTCTGTTCTGACCATGAAAAGAAAAGAAGCTGAGAGTTGCAATGAGAAGCAGAAGCTGTGAGACACAAACACAGTGAGGTAGAGACAGCAAACAGGGAAAGCCCGTGAATTAAAGGCCTCCCAATTGACAGCTAAAGCCAGGACAGCTGTACAAAGGCAAACCCCGTGCTAAATGGCTTCAATCTGTGAACACAGTCCAGGGATCTTAACACCATGAGTTGAAAAATAGTTGAAACTTTTTTCTCTGGATAAAGAAAGCTAGAGAACTAGATTTAGCGGTAATATAAGAGTTCAGTATTAGAAGGATAGGTATTTATAGCTAGACATTAATGTGTTTTTAAATAACAGTCTTTCTTTTTATGTTTTTGTTCATATTTTGCATTTTGGAAGTGATTATTTAGTTTTGGAAATCATAACTGATTAGATCTTGACCCTTTCCTGCTCTGTTTACTTGAGGAAACCCTGATCTATTGGCTTAATTAATTAACCCATTTATTTATTCAATAAATATTTATTAAAGTCCTATTAAGTGACAGATATTGTATTAGGTGCTGGTTAAAAGGCAGATATGGTCCCTGCCTTCATGAAACTTATAGTCTAGAGGGTTAGACACACATTAATCAAACTCTCTGGGACCAGCAATTATTTGTCTTCAGTAGTATATGATTATAACATATGATATTATGGTTATAAAGAAGTATAGAAAGTTTTCAGTGTATCACACAAAAGCCTGACCCTTTTTAAGAGGTCAAGGACAGCTTCCATGGTAAAACCACATTATTTCTAAGTAAAATATTTATTATTTATTTGTAAGTTACAAAAGGATACGTAGTGAAAAGTGTTTTTGTGCCTGCTGCCTCTGTCCCGGCCCCCTAGTTTCTCAACCTGGAAGAAAGCACTCTGACCAGTTCCTTGTATGTCTATTTTAAAACATCCTCACAACAGGTGGCATACTCTACATGCTATTTATTTCTTGCTTCTTTGCTTAATACATACAGAGCCTGTCCAATCATCTGCCATGGCTGAATGGTATTTCATTGTATGCATTGCCATAATTTGTTTATTCCCCAGTGTTTGTTCTCTATTGCTGCTATAGCACACAGCCACAAATTTAGTGGTTTAAAACAACAAAAATATAGTCTCTAACACTAATGGAGTCCAGAAGTTGGAAATGGCTTTCACTGGGCTGCAATCAAAGATGGGCATTATCAAAAAACAAAACAAACAAAAACAAAAACAAAAACAACCCAACAATCCAGAAAATAAGTGTTGGTGAGCATGCAGAGAAATCAGGACACTTGTGCAGTGCTGGTGGGAATGTGAAGTCGTGAAGCCGCTGTGGAGAAGAACATGATGGTTCCTCGAAAAAATTAAACATAGGATTATCATGTAATAGATCAAATCCATTTCTGAGTATACACCCAAAAGGAGTGGAAGCAGGGATTCAAGCAGATATGTGTACACCTATGTTCATAGCAGCACTATTCACAACAGCAAAAGGAGAAAGCAACACAAGCGTGTCTCGACAGCTGAATGGATAAACACAATGTGGTGTATACATACAGTGGAATATTGTTTAGCTTTTAAAAAGAAAGATAGAAGTCCTCAGACATGCTATGGCATGAATAAACCTCGGAGACATTATACTAAGTGAAATAAGCCCATCACAAAAGGATGTACTGTATGATTCCACTTAGATGTGGTAGCTAGAGTCATATTCACAAAGACAGAAACTAGCATGGTGGTTGCCAGAGCCTGGAGAGAGAGGAAAATGGGGTGTTACTGTTTAATGGGCATAGAGTTTCCGTTTCAGAAGATAAAAAAGTTCTGGAAATCGATGGTAGTAGTAGATGCAGAACGATGTGAATGTACTTAATGCCACTAAACTGCACATTTTAAAATGGTTAAAATGGTAAATTTTATGTTATGTATATTTTAACACAGTAAAAAAATTTTTTTCTAAATCTACAAAATAACGTTTGCTATTTAAGGTAGCATTTATAGGTTCCAGCAATTAGGGCTTGAATATCTTTGGGGGCCATTATTCAGTCTACTATAACTATCTATCCATCTTTTTCCCACTGAGTTGAAATGACACCTTTATCATGTACTAAATTTATATATTTAGGTCAATTTCTGAACTTTCTATTATTTTTCATGGAGTTGACTCTGCATGTGTGTCCATACACTATTATGATTATTTTCTTTTAGAGACGTAGTCTTTCTATGATGCCCAGGCTGGTCTCCAACTACGCGCTCAATAAATCTTCCAGCTTAGCCTCCTGAGTAGCTGGGATTGTAGGCACACACCACCATGCCCAGATACCGTACTAAACTATTTTAACATTATATTTTAAAATTTAATAGGCTTGGCCCCCGTTCATTATTCTTGTTTTCCAATAATTTTCTGGCTATACTTGCTTGTTTGTTTTCTGTATCAGCTCATCTAATTTCAAAAAAAGATTTTCTATCAGTACATTTATTGAGATTTTGAAAAATGTATTGATAACCTCGGACAATTAAAATCCTTCTGATGCTGAATATTCTTGGCCCAAATCATGGTATGCCTTTTCAGTTGTTTATGTCTTCTTTTATGTTTTTTAGTAGTGTTTAAATAGTTCTATTCAGCCGGGCGCAGTGATGACTTTCAGTCTCATCTGGAGGTTAATCTTTTCTGGTTATTTGATGATATTCCCAGGGAGGAAGTCTTAAGACAATGGCATTTTTTTTTTTTTTTTGGAAGAAGTTTTTTTCAGTCAGATAAGGCAACTTCCAGAGACAGTCCCTTCTTGTACTTGCAGGGATTGGGGCAAAAGAAAGCTAGAAAGTTTTTGGTTTTGAGGCAGTTTCTAAAGACTTCCAATTGCTTTTAATTAAAAAATGCTCAGCATGCCAAAGCACCACAGTTTGGGGTAGCATCTTCTGTGCTCCAACACTGTTTAAGGTTCTTGTGGTTATTGTAAATGGACTTCTCTTTCATTATATCTTGTCTGTATATGTAAAAACTGTTCACTTCTGATTATAAATTTGAATCCCACCAACTTATGGTATGTTCTTTTATGTAATAATATATTTCAGTTCATCTAAGTTTTTTTCTGCACAACATTTAATCCCTTAGCAAAATTATATGTTCCTTCCCTTCTCTTTCTAACTACATTAGATAATACTTACTGAAAAAAATGTTAAATAATAGCAGTGATATTAGACATATTTGTTTATTAACTTGTTCATTAATAGAATGCTTTTAGTATAGCCCCACGTATTTTTGTTCAATATATACATTTATTTTTATCTCAATGAAGGAATCATCTGTTTTATTAAGAGTTTTTATCAAAAATGGTAGTTGTTGATTACTATTTAATTTTTAGCATTTGTGGAATTGAACGTAGGTGTTTTCCTCTTTTGATATATAATAATAAATTATATTAATAGATTTCCAAATATTGTATCACAGTGTAGTATCCTTTTGATATGCTGCCAGATCCTTTGCTAATAGTGTATCTAGAACTTTTGTATTTATATTTGTAAGTGAGATTGGTCTGTATATCTCTTTCTTTCTTTTTTTGTTGTCAAGTTTAAGAAGAATTTGTATGCTAATTTACAAAAATAATTCAAAAACTTTTCTTCTTTTTCTTGCTCTGGAACAGTTTAAAGGCATTGGAATTATCTATTTGTAAAAGTTCGGTAGGGTTCACCAGTGAAATCACCTTGACCTGGTATGATCCCTAATGGTTTCCTCCAGCTTTTCTATGTATTCCCGGTGATTTTTGCTTTCCAAATATTAATGTTGTGCTTATTAACATTATAATGTCTCCTTCTTTGCCTTGTTTAAGGCTCCTAACTTTACTTTGATCTTTTTTGATACTGACATCCAAACCCCTACGTTCTTGGCATTGGCATTTGATCAATATATCTTTGATCATCTTATTTTCAACATTTGCAAATTGTTCTGGTTTAGATATGTCTAATGTAATGATTAGCTAATATTTACTGAGCTTTTATTATGTGATAGGCACCATTCTAACTATGCTATATATATTAACTTATTCTTTCAAATAATTCTGTGAGTTAAATTTAGTTCACTCTTCATTTTATTAAGAAGGAAACTGAGGCACTGACTTATTAAGTAAGCTGCCCCAAATCACATACACTTAAATCCAGGCAGCCTGGTTTCACAGCTGTTAGTAAATTCTCCTTTATAGTGCCTCATATCCAGGATACAATTAAGGGTTTTTAAAATCCAGTCAGATTTTCTTAAATGGATAACTTTAGCTCATTTGTACTTATTGAGATGACAGTTATGTTTGGGTTTAGTTTTGCCATATTTTGTTATGCTGTTTTATTGCTTTAAAATAATCCTTCATGATTTCCTTTCCTTGTATGTGTGTATGTGTAATACTTCTGATTGCTTGAAAGGTTTATGTCTTTATTTTAGTATAATCTTTATGCACAGTAATTTTACATAAAATATTTATATACATAAGATATTGCATATAATGTGTGTGTATATGTGTATTTAATCCTCTATTTCTTCAGGCAGTATTTACTGGCTTCTTATTCAAGCAGAAGCAGGCTGATTCACCAAAAGTATATTTTCCCAAAGCTCATTCACTGAACGGATTCACCAAAAGCCAATTTGCTTTATGGCCAGTTTGCTGAATGACTTGAAGAAAATTGAACGGACGCCACTCTAAGTAATGGCAAAATTTGCATATTTTCTTTCTCCTTCCTCACTTCCTTACCCCTCAACCACCTATTTTATTTGACTGTGTTTTTTTCTTAGTGTTTATGTTTAAACCTTGAAGTAAAATCATACCTGCTTCACTCATTTATCTTTTTACCCCGGTCATACAAGATAGAAAAATCTACATATTTATCTTTCATCTTCTTCCCTGCTTTCCCCTGACTTTTGTTTTTTAATCTATACTTTGTTGTGACTTATAACATTTTTCATCTGTTCTGGACCATTATCCTCACAATTTGCTCTAGTTTCACCAACAAAATTAAATGTTTTCTGACAATCTCTTGGCTGTAGTTTCTTCGCTTATAATTTGCTTGGCTGCAGTTTGACTTCATCAAGGAGCTCATGCGATCAATATTCCTTGAGTGCTTGTACATCAAAAAAAATATTGTTGTTGCCTTTACCCTTGCAAAACAGTTTAAAAGGCAAAAAACTTTTGGATGACAATTTCTTTTTTAAAGGTTTTATAAGCACTCTTCCACCTCCTTTTATTGTTGAACATTGATGTGAAGAGGTTTAAAGTAATGTGAAGTGACTTAAATATTTTGACTGAACATTTATCGTATTCACTCTTTTGTCAAATGTTAATTTTTACCTGTCCTATCCATCTCCATTTCCAGTTCCTATTACCCTAAGGCAGCAACTTTCAATATTCTTTGATCTTTCCTTCCTTCCTTCCTTCCTTCTTTTCTTTCTTTTCTTTCCTTCCTTCTTTCCTTCCTTCCTTCCTCTTTCTTTCTTTTTTTCTTTCCTTCTTTTCTTTCTTTCTTTCTCTCTCTCTCTCTTTCTCTCTTTCTCGCTTTCTTTCTTTCGAGACAGAATCTTGCTCTGCCGCCAGGCGCCAGGCTGGAGGGCAGTGGCGCGATTTTGGCTCACTGCAACCTTGGCTCACTGCAACCTCGGCTCACTGCAACCTCCGCCTCCGGGATTCAAGCAATTTTCCTGCCTCAGACTCCCGAGTAGCTGGGACTACAGGCACGCGCCACAACGCCCAGCTAACTTGTGTATTTTTTTAGTAGAGACAGGGTTTCACCATGTTGGCCAGGATGGTCTCGATCTCTTGACTTCGTGATCTGCCTGTCTGGGCCTCCCAAAGTGCTGGGATTACAGGCGTGAACCACTGCGTCCAGCCACTCTTTGATATTTCTTTTGGTATGTGTCTACGTCCTAATAAGTGATATCCTTTCAAAATTTGTCAGTTAAAGATATTATCCATTGATGTCTTACAGTGGAGGACTTAGATCTTTTACAATCCAACCCACATCATCCATGTGTACACACATACATACAACTTCCCCTCTTTTCTCCTTCCTCAACATTTGGAGTTAAATCAATTTTTAGTGGTTTTATCATGACTATATAACTACTATTCATTCACCATTGAGCTCTGTGGTATTGTATGATCATATTTCCTTTCTTTTGCAAATTTTTGGGGTTTTCATTATTTGGTTTGTTTTCTGGAGTTAAAAACTGCCTCCTTTATGTTTGTGTATTTTTTCATGTAGCGGTCCCAAAGTCTTAAAAAAACCTTAGAAGAATTCAAAACTTCCCTAAAATATGTTCAAACGCATCAAGTACTCTATAAACTTCATTTTCTTCTTGAAATGTCTTTCCTGTGTTCCTGTGTTTTTCTGCTCTATTCTGGGCTGTGTGATTTCAAGGCTTTGCTCAGCTCTCAACCTAGAACTTCCCTCATCCGGATTCTGGGAATTTCCTGTCTCATCTGGAGCGCTTGTTACCTGCACATCTTCTTCCTTTTTGAGTATGTGCTTATTTTACAAGGTCACATCTTAAATTGGCCTTCTGGGAAAGTGTGCTTGGGAGAAAAACTCTTGAGATCTTGCATGCCTCAAATTATTTTTGTTCTCACAATTTATCATTTGGCTGAATCTGGAATTATATGTTGGAAGTAATTGCATCAAAATTTTAAGAAATTGATTCATTGTCTTCTAGGGCTAGTGTTGTAAATTCTTTGGCCAGTCTGATTCTCAAAGCATGTGTTTGTTTTCTCTTTTAGAAACCCTTTTTTATCTTTGATAGAGACATTTTCAATACTGTACCTCGGGGAGATCATTTTTTCATTCACTGTGCTGGCATTAACTTGTCTCTTTCAGTCTAGAACATCTATTTTTAATGGCAAAAATCTCAATTACTTTTCATCAACCTAATACTTCAATAATAAGAAAAATTTTATTATTAATAATTTACTTCCATTTTCTTTTTTCTTATTTGTTGGAAATGTAAATATTTGGATGTGTACTCTTGACGATCTATTAATTTTTAAAATTTTCTTTCTTTCTTTCCTTTTTTTTTTTTTTTGGAGGCAGGGTCTTGCTCTGTCACCCAGGCAGGAGTGTTACAGTAGAGCAATCATGACTCATTGCAGCCTTGACTGCATGGGCTCAAGCTGTCCTCCCACCTTAGCCTCCCAAGTTGTTGGTGTGTGCCACCACGCCCAACTAATTTATTATTTTTGTTTGGAAATTTTAATTTCGGCTGCTGACGAATTTAAATAATTTCTTTTTTGAATGTTCATGTGTAAATACAGACGATTGCTGATTTGCAATGGTTCAACTTACAATTTTTCAACTTTATGGTGATGCAAAAGTGATACACATTCAGTAGCAACCTTACTTTGAATTTCAGTCTTTGCTTAGGGTAGCAATACTCAGTATGATCCTCTGGTGACCCTAGGCAGCAAGCGATCATGAGACTAAACAATTGATACTTCAAAGAGCATTGTGTTTCCCTTGGCTTTGCACAATTGTGTTTTTTGTTTTTGCATCCCATTATGGCTACAAAACGTCCAACTGTGTCCCCTCCTTCTGGTAAGAAGTAAAAGAGCATGTTTAAGGTATGGTAGGTGAAGCAATGATGTTCAGTAGGTTAGGCATACTGAATGCATTTTCAACTTGTAATATTTTCAACTTTCTGTGGGTTTATTAAGCTATAATCCCATCATAATTGGAAGAACATCTGTATACAGGTGCATGTTGTCGTTTTATAAATGTAATGTATTATATTTCTGAGTTACTACTTTTCTTAAAGTTTTCTGCTGCTCCTTTCATTTTATATTTCCACAATTGTTTTTCTTCATCTTGTCTGTCTTTTGTGTTAGAGGCTTTCTTCAAATGTTAGTGATCGTTGGGTGTCAATTCGTGTTTAAGAGAAAGGAACTGAAAAGTGACTCAGAACTCAATATGCGTTGATGGAGCTTGAAGATTGGGAGCTATTAGGAGAGACTTAGTCTCTTGTTCAGTGGTCTTTTCTCTTGTAACCAGCCACTTCTTTTTTAAAAAAACTTTTAGCCTGACCAACATGGAGAAACCCCGTCTCTACTAAAAATACAAAAAATAAGCCAGGTGTGGTGGCGCATGCCTGTAATCCCAGCTACTTGGGAGGCTGAGACAGGAGCATCACTTGAACCTGGAAGGTGAAGGTTGCGGTGAGCCGAGATTGTGCCATTGCACTCCAGCCTGGGCAATAACAGCAAAACTCCATCTCAAAAAAAAAAAAAAAAAGTTTAATTTTAGGTTCAGGAGTACATGTGCAGGTTTGTTATATAGGTAAACTTGTGCTACAGGTGTTTGTTGTATAGATTATTTCATCCCCCAGGTGCTAAGCCTACTACCCAGTAGTTATTTTTTTCTGATTATCTTCCTCCTCCCACCCTCCACCCTCAAGTAGGCCCCAGTGTCTGTTGTTCCCTTCCTTATGACCAAGAGTTCTCATCGTTTAGCTCTCACCTATAAGGGAGAACATGCAGTATTCAGTGACTTCCACCTGAAAGAAACTTCTCAGTTGTGAGCTGAGACTGGGAAAGGATTAAGCATGTCCTACAGTTCTGGGACATGAGAAAGTTGGAGTGGTTCTCACCTCTCAGTAAGTAAACTTAAGTTACTCCTATCCACAAGATATTATGATGTCCCCAAGTGCAGAGTTAATGTCTGGTTCAGGTTCTCCAGCAAGTAATATCCGAGCAATCTGCTGAATCTCAGGAGAGGAGATGTCATGGCTCTTTGGGGTAGGGAAGGGATAAAGGGGTTTAACTGATTTTAAAATATACCTACAATCAGAACTTGCCCTGCTTTTCTGTCTTCAGTGCTACCAGTAACGTTTAATATCTGAGTTAGGATGAGGGCAATCATTTTGTTTCTGTTTCTTATGAGCTTGACACACATACTCGCCTAAGTTTTAGCCTTCTCTGGTCTGCTGTGTCAATTACCACCTGCTCTCCAATTTCAAAATGTTGTTGGCATATGGTGTTCTTTTCTCCAATTCTGTGTGTGTGTGTGTGTGTGTGTGTGTGTGTGTGTGTGTGTGTGTTGGTCTTTTAATTTCTATGTCACCCTTTCAGTAGAGTTTTGAAAGGGAATGGAGGTAAATGCATAATTCCATCTATTATAGCCATGAAAACACACTTCTAAGATGTCTTTCTGTAGGGAACATAATTGACAAAGGGCCTCAGCTGTTATGCTCTGAAACCCAACACTATATTTGGGAAGAGGCCATGCTTTCCCATGAGATGCTCCTACTCAGTGACAAAGTGTGGCCGGGATACAAAGGCAGAACTATTTTTGGGAGATGTGAGGCTCCTGTAATGGACAGTGTTGGCCAGAGGACTCTCCGCTGGTTTTGTCAAAATTTTCTCAGAAATGTGGTACAGTCAAAGAACTTTCTTCCCTCCCTCCCTTCCTTCCTTCCTTCCTTCCTCCCTCCCTCCCTCCCTCCCTCCCTCCCTCCCTCCCTCCCTTCCTTCCTTCCTTCCTTCCTTCCTTCCTTCCTTCCTTCCTAGGGATCACAACTGTACCATGGTAATACTTTTCTTCTGGTTCATAACAAAATTCTTCTGGGATATATTCTTCATCTGCCATTTGTACTATTTGTTTTTCTCTATTCCTTCAACAGTTTTCTTTCTCTCTCTTTCTTTCCTTTCTTTATTTTCTTTATTTATTTATTTATTTCTTTCTTTCTTTCTTTCTTTCTTTCTTTCTTTTTTAAGTAATTACATAGATTCACTGTGGTTACTTTGTGGTTATACTCAACTTTGAATAAAGGACATTCCTTATAAGCTGGATATTTGCACATTGCTCACAGCACAGTGGCAGTGCTGTGAGTTCTGATTTGAAATTACAGCACTGCCACATAATAGCTGCATAACTCTAGTTCTGCAGTAAAGGGCTAATAATACTAGCCCTTTACTGGGTAAATATTATCTCATTGAATGCTGAGATGGCTAATACAGGAAATCAATTCATGAAAAGGCATGTAGACAATGCATGTACATGTGGCATTGTAAGAATAGAACTATTGCCCTTTTAAAAGTCACCTCAGAGTATCTTTTTGCACTTCTACTTTATCTTGCCTGTATCTGGCATTTCTTCCTCTTTTCCTACAGCTCATAGCTACATCTACCCGCTAGTGTTGTGGGAGGTAAGGTTAATATTTCTGGTTGTTCTTTCTCCTTGTTTTTGAATGATTTCTGATAGGAAAAAGGAGGTGGGGGGTGGTGGGAAAATCCTGTCTTTATTCACCATTTCTAAACATGAACCAGGACTTGACAGTGAAATTAAGGCATGAAGGATGAGTGAGAATAAAGTAACTGGGGCAGGGACAGGTAGGGAGACATGCTAGAAAAGGAAAATGCATGTGGCTCCTGTGACATGGAAAGGAGCTGTGATATTTGAAGCACTGAAATGATTGCATGGCTGTTATATAAGGAGGGAGAGGGAGAATAGGATAAGATGAGGCAGGTAAGTAGGCAGCCAGTCATGTAGTTTTCCATCAACACCACACCCCTTGGTGCTGCCAAAAACAGTATTCAAGACAACTAGTTTTATGCTCCTGAAGTTTTGGTTGAGTAAGGAAGGACTCATGGGAGAGGAAATGGGACAGACTTTGAGTCACCTTTGAGGCTGAGTTTCAAGTCCAAACTAAAATTTATCAGATATCTCTTCTTAAAGAAAATATTGACCACTGCCACTTTATTGTATGATAATCCAGATTACCTCTGAAAATATCTATACTGCAAACATTCCTCCATCCATTTATGGAGTAAAACATTTCTAGGTTTTCTATTCCAATTTAAAAATAAAATCATAAATATGTTTTACTTTTTGTTTTTGTAGCTTTTTGCTTATAAAAAACATTACACTGCTATTAACAGAATTGTAAAGGAAAGAAAAAAAACTTTAACCACAAGCACACCCAAGCCAATATATCAAACTGTTTCCATATTTATTCATGTTTTCTTATGAATATATTTTAGAACATTGCAGAACACTAAATATTTCAATAAATAATAAAACTATTTAAATTTAGAGAAGTTACTGTAGAAGTGGTTATTTCTGTTCTGCTGATCTAAGCTAGTTTATGTGGTTTTATAGAAAGTCAAATTGGAATGTCTTTATATAAATAATTTGCAGACTTGCTCACTAACATTTAATCCACTATCTAGTTTGATTGTGAAGTGTAATCTTAGGTACTATTGTCTCTATATTTGATCCCTCTGGCACCACAATCTGAAAGTATTAGAGAAGAATGATGATTGAAGTTTTTGTTTGTTTAGTTTTGGTTTTAACAGGAACTTAATATTACAAAAGTGTAATTTAAGTAAGATTGATCTGACACCAGGTGGTATGTGAGAGACTAGAAACAGGAAGATAAGTAGGAAGCTGCTTCAAATAACCCAAGCATGAGGTAACAAAGGAAGCATTACAGTAGTTGAAGTGGAAATACAAAGGATACTTGGGTACAGGATAGAAATAAGAAACCCAGAGGGGACATGATTTGCAGGAAACGATGACAAGCTTGTTTCAAATATGTCAGATTTGGGACATGCAAGTAGATATTTTGTGAAAATAGAGCTATGAAACTAGAGCGCAAGTAAGATGCCATGTTAGACATGTTCTTTTGGTGATCTTCATAGTGAAGAGCTGAAGCTAACAAAGTAGATGAAGTCTCTAAGGTACTATGGTTCAAGAAGAGGTCCATGATGAAAAAGACATCAATCAGGATGAAAACTAATGGGCTTATTGTATTTAAGAAATTATTTAATAATTAGATGGCAGGTAATAACAGATGCTATAAAAACAACTTAATCCAAGTATTTGAAAGAAATATAAGAGCCACGGAGGAGCCAGCAAAGCCATGCATGTTAATATTTTTCTTCTTCACGTTACAGAATATCAATGCAGGAAAAGTCCAAAGAGTAAAAATATGAATAAGGAAAGAGTAAAGAGGAGAAAACTGTCCCTCGGCATTAAATGAATTGAATAAAATCTAGCAAAGTGGACCCAAAAGCTAGTCTGGCAGAAATCAAACAGGAAAAGAAGTGCAATCTTCTCCCATAAATGTTAACAGATCTGCCAAGGAATGAAAATGAGGATTAAGGCAAGAATAAAATAGCACTCATTCTAACCCAGTGGGTCTCAACCAGGACTGATTTTTGCCACCCAAGGGACATTTGGCAATGTCTGGAGACATATTTTATTCTTACAAGGGATGCTGCTAAATAACCAGTATTACACAGGGCAACAACGAGAAATTATCTGAACCCAAAACTCAATAGCCTCAGAGTTGAGAAACCTTGATCTAACCCCATTCAACACATGAGAAACAGTACTAGTGAATCAACAAATCATGAGAGTTTTCACTGATACTGGAAGAGTGGGAGAGGGGAAGATTGGTTGGGTTTCATACTTTACCTCTCCCTTTGAAAAATTATTTTATGTTACTACACATGCATGTAGAAAAGTTAAAGTTACATAGCAAAAAGTAGATTAAAAAAAAGTATAGTGTCACCCTGAACATGGGTTTGAACTATGTGGGTCTGCTTATACAGAAATTTTCTTCTGCCTCTGTCTTCTCTGAACACAGCAAGACAAATCCCTCTACTTCCTCCTCAGCCTAATCCATGGGAGATGATAAGAATGTAAACCTTTATGATGATCCACTTCCACTTAATGAATAGTAAATATATTTTTTCTTCCTTATGATTTTCTTAATAACATTTTATTTTCTTTAGATATATATCTATAAAATATGTATAACTAAAAAATGTGTTAATCAATGGTGTATGTTATTAGTAAGGCTTCTGGTCAGCAGTAGGATATTAGTAGTTAAGCTTGGGGGAGTTAAAAGTTATATGCAGATTTTTGACTGCACAGGGGGCTGGCACCCTTAACTCACACATTGTTAAAGGATCAACTGCAATAAAATAACCAGAAATGACTCTCTCAGACATCAGTTCTCACTTAGAGAAATATGCAAGGGTATCTTCCAATATGAAACTATCAACAAAGTTCAAAGAACAAAACAAACTATAGTTTCTCTAATTAAGGCAATTCACGGTTGCATAGAGCTCTCCTGCTATCACGTTTTTAAAACATCAGGTTATAGAAAAGTGGATTGAACTCAATATCCAGCTTTTACATTGTTGCTGAAAAAGGAAGATACAGGATAATTTGGAGTAGACACCCTTCTCCCTATTCCTCCCACGTTACAGCTAAAATTTCCAGACATTATGTATAAAACAAACAAAACATAATGCTGAAAGGTGGAAAGAAGAGAAACAACTGAATAGGGATTTTGAAACCTGAAAAGAAGACAGAGAGGTGAGTTCCCTGGGTTTTCTTTTTGCTTCATGTATCCCAGACTGGGTTAGGAAGAAGCTGGCAACTCAGAAATCACAATGGGCACAGAAAAAACAAACAAAATAGACAACAAGAAAAGCTGACTCTGTCTAGTCAAAGGACCATGAAAGAGACAGTTTAGCAAGACAAAAAACTTTCACACAATAACTCCCCTAATCCAAGCAAAGATTCTGAAAAAACTGCAGCTTCATGGTCACCACATCAGCAAAAACTGAGTCAGGACCTTGAACTTTCACACAGCAAAGAGCCGCCCTTTACCACAAGGGGAGTCAGTAGAGACCAAATTGGGAGCCTAAAACCTCCAAACCCACCTACTAGTATGAGGCATTCCTCCCCTTTCTCACCAGCATGATGTCAGAGAAGGCTAAATGAGAAGCCTGACTTTCACCAACTTCCAGTGGTAACAAAATCCTTCAACTCAGTGTCAGCAGAGACCACGTGGGGAGAAGTAACAAGCTGCTCTTCACACTCCCAGTCAGGGTGGAAGGCCTAGTGGGGAGTTTGCACTTCCAGCTGCCAGCACTAATGAAGATTCCTTCCATCTCCCTCTGGCATTTTGCATGGAGGATTTAGACTTCTCTCACGTGACAGGAACGAGGTACCATCTCCCTTCTCCCACCAGTGTGGTGTCACAGGAGGTCTGTTAGAACAGAAGACTTAAGTGATATCGAAAGTCTCATAATATACCAAAAGTGTCCAAGACACAATCAGTAATCACTTGTCATATCAGGAACAAAGAAAATGTTAAGTTGAATAAGAAAAGACAATCAACAGACACCAATGCAGATGTTGGAATTATCTGACAAGGAGTTTAAAGCAGTCATCATAAAAATCCTTCAACAAGCAATTATGAACATGTTTGAAACAAAAAACGAAGCCTTGGCAAAGAAATAAAAGATATATAGAAGAATCGAATAAAAATTTTAGAACTGAGTAGTATAACAACCAAAATTTAAAAACACATTGAATTGGCTCAACATAAGAATAAATAAGACAGGAGAAAGAATCAGTGAACTTTAAGATAGTACAATAGAAATTACTCAATCTAAAACATAAAGAGAAAACAGACTGAAAACAAACAAAGAGAGCCTTAGGAACATATTGGACTCTAACAAAAGATCTAACATTTGTTTCTTTGGAGTCCTAAAAGAATTGGAAAAAAAAGGTGGAGCTGAAAAAAGTATTCAAAGCAATAATAGCTGAAAATTCCTGAAATTAGGCAAAAAGCAAAAACTTTCAGATTCAAAAAGCTGAGAGAAACTTAAACAAGATAAAATGAAAGATTCGTATTAAGACACAATACAGTGAAATTTCTGAAAACTAAAGACAAAGAAAAAATTATTGAAGTTAGCAAGAAAAAAATACCTTACCTGTAGGGGAAACATAATTTGAAGAAGAGTGATTTCTCATTAGAAATCATACAGACTAGAAAGAAATAGAATAATATCATTTTAAATGCTAAAAGAAAAGAACTATCAACTGAGAATTCTTTATCCAACAATATACTGCAGAATTAAAGAAGAATTCAAGACATTCTCAGATGCAGAAAACCAAAAGAATTTTTCACCAGCAGACCTACTCAAAAGAATGGCAAAAGGAAATTCTTAAATAAACAACAACAACAACAACAATAAAATGAACAAAGGAGGAATCTCAGGACAGCAGAAACAAAGACAGAACAATAGAAACACCAGAAACGAGGACAGAACAACAGGAAGAGTAAAGATACGGGTAAATACAACTGGCTTTCTTTCTCCTCTTGAATTTTCTAAATTATGCTTGGTGAAAGCAAAAGGGAAGACATAGTTCTCAAGTACAAAAGAAATAAGGAACTCATCATTAGAATAAGTAGAAGGTCTGGGAAAATCTTCCCAACTTATGTAGAAACAAGGTTAACAAAACACAAAATGAAATGAAAACCACCACAACCAGGCAAGTACTCTACAGCGTAAGCAAGAAGAAAGGGATATTTATTCAAAATAGAGAGAATGGATCCAATCTCGAAGACAATATAACTAATATTGGGAGGCTGAGGCAGTGGATCACGAGGTCAAGAGATCAAGACCATCCTGGCCAACATGGTGAAACCTTGTCTCTACTAAAAATACAAAAAAAATTAGCTGAGCGTGGTGGCATGCGCCTGTGGTCCCAGCTGCTCGGGAGGCTGAAGCAGGAGAATTACTTGAATCCAGGAGGCGGAGGTTGCAGTGAGCCTGATGTTGCAGTGAGCAGAGATTGTGCCACTGCACTCCAGCCTGGCAACAGAGTGAGACTTCATCTCAAAAACAAAACAAAAGAAGAAATAAAGAAAAGAAAGAAAGGCACGGTGGCTCATGCCTGTAATCCCAGCACTTTGGGAGGCTGAGGTGGGTGGATCACAAGGTCAGGAGATCGAGATCAGCCAGGCCAACATGGTGAAACCCCATCTCTACTAAAAATATTTAAAAAATTACCCAGGCATGGTGGTGCGTGCCTGCAGTCCCAGTTACTCAGGAGGCTGAAGCAGCAGAATCACTTGAACGCGGGAGGTGGAGGTTGCGGTGAGCTGGATATTGCCATGAGCGGAGATTGTGCTACAGCACTCCAGCCTGGATGAGAGTGAGACTCCTTCTCAAAAAAATAAAAGAAAATATAAGCCGTAAAACAGAAGGTAATTTCCTACTAATATTTCATGATGCAAGAACATGTATACAATAGAACAAGAATGCAAGTTCCAGTGAAAAGCACTAGACAAAATGGAAGTGGAAACTGAAAGCTAAGGATCGAAGACAACACCATTTCAAAATCAAGAAACCAGAAACTTCAAGGAATAGAAAATATATTGCTAAAATATAGAAAAGACTTGTGAAACTCTATGAATACAGCATGTATTGGGCTGAATTGTGTCTACCCACTCCCCATCACCAAATTCATACATTGAAGTTTTAACTTCCAGTACCTTAAAACGTGATATATTTAAATATAGGGGCTATAGGCTGAAAAATTTCCTGGGCTCACTACCTGGATTATTGAATCAATTATATTCCAAACCTCAACATCACACAATATACCCATGCAACAAACCTGCACATGTACCTCCTGAATCTAAAATAAAAGTTTATACACACACACACACACACACACACATACACACACCATTTAAAGAAGTAATTAAGGTAAAATAAGGTCATGGGGCAAGACCCTAATCCAATAGAACTCATGCCCTTATAAGAAAGAGAAGAGACACTAGGAATGCACATGCACAGAGGAAGAGTCATGTGAGGACACTGCAAGAAAGTGGCCTCTACAAGCCAAGGAGAGAGACCTCAGGAGAAACCATCCCTGCCAGCAACTTGATCTTGAACTTCCAGCCTTCAGAACTGTGTGAAACTTTTGTATTGTGTAAGCAACTCAGTTTGTGGTATTTTTTAATGGCAGCCCTAGCAAAGTGATACATAGAGGGAAAACTTTTTAAAAGAAAAAGTAATTATAGAGAAAAATAATAGACATAGAAGACAGACAAAGATGATCCAACACAAGGATATTTTCTAAATATCCCTAGACATTTGTGGTATCCTAGAGAATACTACAAATAAATAGGCAAAGTATATAATAATATAACAGAATATTTTCTCTGAAATAGAAGACGTTAATAATCAGATTGAAAGGGTACACCATAATATAGCCAAAACTGATATAGAAAAATCAACATTGAATCAATTATGACATAATAAAAAATTACTTAGGTATTCAAACAGAAAATCTTAATCACCTAAAACTAATGGAGCCAACTAAGCTGGAAAAGTTAAGCTGGTGACTTTGCCAGCTTAATGGGCTCCATTACTAAGGTAATACCCTTCTGACAGTTCTAGTTATTTCAAGTGTTAGGAGGTCTTTCCACTCTGGCTGGTGGAAAGATGTTTTATTCCCAAACCTGTGTGATCTCCAAGGATTGTTCCACATGCTCCTTTCTGTAGTTCTTTCTGTGCCATCACAGTTTTCTCAGTGTATGCAATGATGAAGTAAGGATTTAAAAGGAACCCTCTATAGATCTTCAGAACTCTTGGCCTTTGAAGATTTTCCCTCTCTGTGACTCCAGCCCATGAATTCCACACACCTTAACCTCTATTTTTTTTAGACAGAGTTTTGCTCTTGTTGTCAGGCTGGAGTGCAATGGCACAATCTCAGCTCACCACAATCTCTGCTGCCCAGGTTCAAGCGATTCTCCGGCCTCAGTCTCCCTAGTAGCTGGGATTACAGGCATGTGCCACCACCCCCAGCTAATTTTTTTTGTATTTTTAGTAGAGACAGTGTTTCTCCAGGTTGGTCAGTCTGGTCTCCAATTTCCGACCTGAGGTGATCCACTCACCTTGGCCTCCCAAAGTGCTGGAGTTACAATCCTGAGCCACTGTACCCGGCCACCTTAGCCTCTTTAAAATCTGAACTCTGACTTATCTCAGAGAGACTATTGGGCTCCTTTTTGATTTACACTCCCTGTTTTGAGCCTTAGAAATTCTCTTTAGGAAGTTCCCTGGGACAATTATAGGGCTTACATTACTGTATTTGTTTTCCTTCCCACAGAAATTACTTTCCTGCAATGTTTGTTGTTCAATGAATTACAATTATTGTTTAATATATTTCACTCTGTTCTTTACTTCTTTAAGACAGCTGGACAAATCTAGTCCCTGGTATTTCATATGGGCTAGAAGTAGAAGTCTCAAACTTCTTATCTTCCCCTCCACCAAGCTTTACGGTTTTTCTTAGGAAATAATATTTATTTTGGCCGGGAAACATTTACCTAAAGTTCATCAGTTCCTTCAATTTCATTTTTATATTGTCTATGCATTTCAAATAACAATAAATTGAATATTTTTAATTTAAAAGTAGTTTGATTTTTGAAGAGTTATATCTATTTATTATTTTTTCTTTCCACGTGCAAATAAAAAGATGTCTGAAATGTCACATATGCTAATGATAGTGATTCTAGGTGGTAGAATTTTGTGTGACTTTTAACTTTCTTTTCTACCTGAATATTTGTGTGTGCCACTTTTTACAAAAACCTTAGAAACATCTTGTGATATTTTTAAGGTAAATGGAAAGAAGAATAGGGAAAATGTGGAAGCAGTTTTCTCAAGGATATGGAAAACTTGGGGAAAGGTAACTTCCAAGAAAGAAAAATACATTTCTCTCTGAAATAAAAGGATAAAAAGGTTTTTTGAGAGATTTAAAATATAAAGTCATGCTCAGAGACAGTTGCAGCTTCATAGCAGATGTTCAGATGTCCTCCATCATTTTAGAAAAGTAAGAAGTGAAGTCATTTTAAGTGGAACCATTCTTTCATAGGAAACATCACAAAAAACAAGAACTTCGGGTTTTGAGACCACTGAGCTTTTTGATCTGAGAATTAATTGAATATGTCAGTTTTCTGACTCAATTATTCCTTGCTTAGATTATAAGGTTGTCGAATAAAGTAGGAGGATGAAGAGACAAGTGAGTGGGTAGGGACATAGGAAAACGAAGGGGAACAAAGGATAATGCAGGAATAGTACAGATTGAGTACCTCTTAGCTGAAATCATTGGGACCAGAAGTATTTCAGATTTTGGAATACTTGCACTACCCTACGGATGCCATGTAGGCCTTTTTAACATTTTCAACAATATGTTTAGGCCATAGAGCAGAGAACAAGCAATAGAAACACAGTAAATAATGTACAGTAGCTACCACTACTACTGCTACAGGTTGAGCATCCCTAATGTGAAAATCCAAAATCCAAAATGCTCCAAAGTTTGAAACTTCTTGAGCATTGATATTATGTCACAAGTGCAAAATTCCCCACTTGATCTCATGTGACAGCTCTCAGTCAAAACACGGGTGCATAACACAGTTTATTCATCATCCCCCAAGGAAAAAGGGCCTTCCCTGCCCCCTTCAGCTGCAGTATATGCTTTCCATGCATGTCCAGATTCCCCCACGTGCTTTTGCTCAAGCTGTATTAGTAGCAGCAGAAGTGTACTTACCATTTATTGGATGCATACTATGGGCCAAGCATAATGATAAACGCTTCTCATGTGTTAATTCATTTGGTACTGTCAGCAACTCACTTTTAAAGAGACTAAGATATCTGCCCATGATCACACAGCTAGCCAATGGCATTATCAGAATCTGAACCCAGCCTTTCTGACAAAGAAAGATAAATATTGGTTTCTAAATAAGAAATTTGAGTATCTTTCCTCCACATAATGATTCTTCAAATAGAGTGCTACCTTTTAATAGTTTTAACTACCTTATTGAGATTTTAGTTTTCTTAGATATATTGAAAGAACACATTCAAATGCCCTCCAAATGTTCTCTACCAGATGAAAATTGAGTTTCCTCTACCTTGTTTCTTGCCTCTTATGTTACGTTCATTTTTGCAAACTCAATTTCTTCCCAAATCATTGAAACGGCACCGTTTAGCCCAGCCCAGATAAAGTATCCATCTTTATCTCCTCCTGTTTGGTAATGTAACACCCAGATGTGGATCCAAGACTTCAGTTTCAATGCTGACACATTCTCTCTTTGTCCTTGGCCAATTTTGTTGCTTCCAAGTCCTTACACGTCTAAAGCTAGCAGTGAGAACAGGATTTTAGAATACTCAAGGCCTAGTAAATTTACTTTTAAAGTATTAGAAAGGTCTTTGACAAAACATTGAATAGAACTGTCAAGTATTAATTAATTAACATTTTTATTGCTTCAGAATAAGAGAAATTTGTTTATATATTTGAATAATTTGTATATTTATAATAATATATTTAATATATCAATAATTTATATTTAATACATCAACATATATTTTTATATATTAAATATATCAATAATGTATCTATTTGAATAATTTGAATACCCACCAATCCACTCCATATATTAAAGGAACAAAAGTTGTTATGCTCACTGACACAGTGTAATTCAGAATATGGCTAAAGGCAGTGAAATCCAGCAACTAAATATACTGGTTCTTGTTAATATATTTTCTCAACTGCTACCTAAATCTGTTTTCATTGGTCGAACTTTTTGCAGATACTGGACTGGAACCTGGGTTTAAATTCCAACTCATCCATAGTCAAGCAAATTCAAAAGACTTAGAAAGCACAAATATTTCTTTAGATTTATGTTTAATGAAAAATAGCAAACAAATATACCCATTGGTGCCCAGCCCGTGGTCAAAGCTAATGGATCTGAAAGTTGGAGACAGAGCAAGATTAATTCAGTTTCTTGGAGAGAGAAAACAAAACGTACATTTCCTTTTTAAAATCAGAATGCTTCTCATATTTTGGCTTCTGATCTTCAATTTGTTTACTAGATAATAATACTATTTAGGTGGATTTTTTTTTTTTTTTTTTTTTTTTTGAGACAGAGTTTCGCTCTTGTTACCCAGGCTGGAGTGCAATGGCGCGATCTCGGCTCACCGCAACCTCGGCCTCCTGGTTCAGGCAATTCTCCTGCCTCAACCTCCTGAGTAGCTGGGATTACAGGCACGCGCCACCATGCCCAGCTAATGTTTTTTGTATTTTTTTTTAGTAGAGACGGGGTTTCACCATGTTGACCAGGATGGCCTCGATCTCTTGACCTCGTGATCCACCCGCCTCGGCCTCCCAAAGTGCTGGGATTACAGGCTTGAGCCACCGCGCCCGGCCTAGGTGGATTTTCTTAGGTGTGAAAAAGAAAAATGCAACCCTTCCAGGCCTAACTTTAATAAATACAGGGTTTGCATAAGAATATGTAATAATAATCTAGATTTTTATTTTCTTTCAATTCAAGAAAACATATTTACCTCTCCTCTCCTGTTCAAAGAGGATATATTTTCCCCCAGCCTCTGACATTCTTTGTGTTCATAGTTGGTGTCTGGAAAACTTCAATAAATGATAGGTAAAAGAGCCCACTTGGGGAGTTGGCAAAGTGGCAATTCACTGTCTCTATTTTTTGGCTTCTGTGTGAGGCAACTGTGATGCAGTCTCAAGGACACTGGATCAAAGTCAGAAGATCTATCCCACTTAACTGTACCACATATATCTCTGTGACCTATAGCCAGTCTACCCTCAGCCTCAACTTTCATATTCATAAAATGAAGAAATCCTCAAAAATGCTGCTCTCCCTCTCTCTTTCCTGGTCTTTATTCAGTTAACTTATTACCCATAAGTGTCTTTCTCTTTGAGATCTTACCAGGATTCTCTTCCAAAAGTTTCACTCTGTCCCCATCAAACTCTTCTTATGTCCTTTATCCTACTAGTATACATTTTACTTTTTAAAAATATCTAGTTTACTTGTGTCTTTTCTATTATAACATAAATCCCTGAAGGAAGCATTTTTGGTATATATTGTTGTTCATTGCTGTATTCCTAGTTCTGCAAACAGTTTGGCACAAAGTAGACATTCAAAAACATGTGTTGAACAACGGATTGAATACTTTTATACAGCCAAAATTTACTGTCTTTTTTTTTGTTTGTTTTGTTTTTTTGAGACAGGGCCTGCTCTGTCACTCAGGCTGAAATACAGGGATGCAATCTTGGCTTACTGCAACCTCGACCTCCCTGGCTCAAGTGATCCTCCCACCTCAGTCTCGTGAGTAGCTAGGACTACAGCCTCTCTCTTCAGGGAGCGGCGTTTCATGCAATTTCATCCTATGTTTTAGTTACTACCTTTCTAACATTGGTGATATTGGAAAATTGAATCATGGGTAAATTTTCATCTGCTGTTCTATAATCACAGTTCTCAGGGAAAGAGGGTATAAGTACTCCTGATAATGACCACCTTGCTTAAACAGTCTTTTCAGAAATGGGATTATCTCAAAGACTGCGTGAGTTGAAACCATGAGAATGTTTTTCTCCTATCAGCAGTATCAAGTGGATTCTGTGTATAGTACACAGATATGGCAGGATATATGGCAGGTTTGCTTTTAGACCATCCTATTGCAATCAAGTGAGAGTCACATCAATTTTTTGAACTCCCAGTACATATAAAAGTTATATTTATACTATACTGTAGTTCATGAAATGTGTGTTTAGGAAAAACTCAAACCGTGTTTTTTGTTTGCTCTCACACCAGCACAACAATCAACACAGAAGACTTCTGTGACCAAATGTGTGGCGGAGGGGTGGGGTAGGGTGGGGAGGGGTAACAAAGGCTATGGGAGTTATACGCCAGGAATCATGGACACAAACATAAAGCAAAGCACATATACATATGTATAATATCACAGTGGCGGCAGCATTATGTCTAAGAAAGCAATGAACAGTGTATACTGCTCAGGTGATGGGTGCATCCAAATCTCACAAATCACCAGTAAGGAACTTATTCATGTAATCAAATATTACCTGTTCCCCAAAAACCTATAGAAATAAAAAAAAATTAAGAAAAGCAACGTACATACATTAATTTAAAATATATTATTGCTGAAAACTTGCTAATGATCATAGGAGCCTTTGGTGAGCCATAATCTTTTTGTTGGTGGAGGCTTCTTGTCTTGATGTTGATGTAGCTGCTGACTGATTAGGTTGGTGGTTGCTAAAGGCTGGGATGACTGTGGCAATTTCTTTTCCGTTTTTAAATTTTTGGACAGAGTCTTGCTTTTGTTGATCAGGCTGGAGTGCAATGGCGCGATCGCGGCTCACTGCAACTTTAAGTGATTCTCCTGCAAGTTTAAGTGATTCTCCTGCCTCAGCCTTCTGAATAGCTGGGATTACAGGCACCCACAAGCCCAGCTAATTTTTTGTAGTTTTAGTAAAGATGGGGTTTCACAATGTTGGCCAGGCTGGTCTCGAACTCCTGACTTCAGGTGATCTATCCGCCTTGGCCTCCCAAAGTGCTGGGATGACAGGCGTGAGTCACTGCGCCTAGCTGGCAATTTCTTAACATAAGACAACAATGAAGGTTGTCACATTGATTGGTTCTTCCTTCATAAAAGATTTCTCTGAGGCATGTGATGCTGTTTGATATCATTTTACCCACAGTAGATCTTCTTTAAAAATTGGAACCCATCTCCCAAATCTTGACATTGCTTCAGTTACTAAGTCTATGTAATATTCTAAATCCTTTGTTGTCATTTTAACAATGTTCACAGCATCTTCACCAGGAGTAGATTCCATCTCAAGAAATCACTTTCTTTGCTCATCAATAAGAAACAACTCTTCGTCCATTAAAGTTTTATCATGAGATTACAGGAATTCAGTCAAATCTTCAGGCTCCACTTCTAATGCTAGTTCTTGTGCTTTTTCCATCACATCTGCAGTGACTTCCTCCACGGAAATCTTAAACCCTTCAAACGCATCCATGCGGGTTGGAATCAATTTCTTCCAAACTCTTGTTAATGTTGATATTTTGACCTCCTCATATAAATCATGAATGTTCTTAATGGCATCTATAATGGTGAATCCTTTATGGAAGATTTTCAATTTATTTTGCTCAGATCCATCAGAATAATCACTATCTATGGTGGCTGTAGCCTTACAAAATGTATTTCTTAAATAATAAGACTTGAAAGTCAAAATTACTTCTTGATCCATGGACTGCAGAATGAATGGACATTTTGTTAGCAGGCAGAAAACCAACATTAATTTCCTTGTACATCTCTATCAGCGCTCATGGGTAACCAGGTGCATTGTCAATGAATAGTGATATTTTGAAATAAACCATTTATTTTTCTCAGCAATAGGCCTCAACTGTGGGATTAAAATGTTTGGTAAACCAGGTTTTAAACAGACATGCTTTCATCCAGGCTTTGTTGTTCCACTTATATAGAGAGCCCAGGTAGAGTAGATTTAAGATAATTCCTAAGGGCCTTAAGATTTTTGAAATGGCAAATGAACATCGGCATCAACATAAAGTCACTAACTGCATTAGCCCCTAAAAAAAGTGTCAACTTGTCCTTTGAAGCTTTGAATCCAGGCATTGACTTCTCTCTACCTATTCATGTCCTAGATGGCATCTTCTTCCAATAAAAAGTTGTTCTGTATATTGAAAATCTGTGCTCCAGTGTAGCCACCTTCATCAGTTATTTTAGCTGAATGTTCTGGATAACTTGCTGCAGCTTCTCCATCAGTACGTGCTGCTTCACCTTGGTCTTTTATGTTATAGAGACAGCTTCTTTCCTTAAGTCTCATGAATGAAACTCTGCCAACTTCAGACTTTCCTTCTGCTGCTTCTTCACCTCTGCCAGGCTAGAGTCAAAGAGATTGAGAGCCTTGCTCTGGGTTAGGCTTTGGCTTAAGGAAATGTGGCTGGCTTGATTTTCTATCCAGACAACTCGAACTTTCTCTCTAACATCAAAAAGACTGTTTTGCTTTCTTGTCATTTGTTTTTTCGCTGGAATAGCACTTTTAATTTCTCTTTGCCTTCATGACTTGGCTATCCGTTTGGCCAAAGAGGCCTAGCTTTTAGCCTGTTTCAACTTTCTATGTGCCTTCCTCCCCAAGCTAAATCATTTCTAGCTTTCAATTTAAAGTGAGAGACGTGCAACTTTTTCTTTCACTTGAACACTTAGGTATTATTAATTAGCCCAATTTCATTATTTTTGAATGTCCAGGAATAGGGAGGCCTGAGGAGAGGGAGAGAGATGGGGAACGGGTGATGGAGCAGACAAGGACACACATAACATTTATTGATTCAATTCACTGTCTTACATGGGTATGGTTTGTGGCATGCCACTGAGCACAGATGACCATAATAGATATAACAATATTGAAAAAACACTTGAAATATTGCAAGAATTACCAAAATATGATGCAGAGACACGAAGTGAACACATATTAATGGAAAAAGTGGTGCCAACAGACTTGCTTGACACAGGGTTGCCACAAATCTCCTATTTATAAAAAATGCTATATTTGCAAAGTGCAATAAAGCAAAACACGATCAAATGAGGCATACCTGTTCATTCTTGTGAGTATAGCTTTAGGAGAGTCAACACAGCAGCATAAGTTAATTATATAACATTCAGAATTCAAGCACCAGGAGCTAGTGTGGTAATGAAAAATAGCTCTCGAGCTAGGTGTCAGAAATGGTGACCTTGCATCATGAACCAAGAGTTGTTATTATTCTACTAATTAGCTCTGTGAAATTGGATTAATTTTTATACTTGTTGAGCCTCAGTTTGTACACATAAAGATGTACACATGGAAGATTTCTGTTTTTTTTGTTTTTTTCTCTTTAGGATCTGCCAACCTACAGAGCACAGGGGCAACAGCCTGACGTAGGATTCACACATCCATGGGACTTAGTTTCCACCTTTGCAGAAAGGAGCAGTCATTTCCTAAGAGTTTCAGGTTAGCCACAGTCACATCCAACTGAAAAGCCTGGAGAGTAGGTACTTAGCAAGCATGCTACAATTGAGCAAGTTTGATGGAGCCTATTCAAATGTGGTAGTGTTCTCCATGCACTTGGAAGTTGAGTTTAAAGTCCTTTTCATTTTCTTTATTTCTGCAAAACAATGATGATGTTAACATCTTGAAAAATGCCACAGTGGTGTTTTTTAAAATTGGTTATTAACTTTATAAGTTATAAGTATTGGAAATCTTGAAGTCCTCCAACATTAGAATTCCCATGTCTCTTTCTACTACTACCCTCAAAATGTAAAATTTTTGATGTAGGATTTTTCATTTGTGGCCAAAAGTTCTGACCTCACTTTACTATTATTAGAGATTGGTTCAGGTGATCTCATACTTAAAGAGGACACCACGTAGGACCCTGGAAGGACAACTCTTTTGCTTTTAGTGATGTTATATAGATTTTCCATTATTAAGGAAAAGAGAAAGAGCTGACACTTAAAAGCCAATAATTCAATTTCTAACTGTTTTTAAGGCAAGTAGATGTAGTTTTTAGAAGAGTTTAGATTTACAAAAAAAATGAGCAGATAGTATAGAAAGTTCCCATAGGAAGAGTCCTCACCACATTTTTCTCTGTTATTAATCTCTTACATTAGTATAGTACCTTAATTACCACTAATGAACCAATACTGGAACATTATTGTTAATTAAAGCCCATAGCTTATTCATATTTCCTTAGTTTTTGACTTAATGTCCTTTTCTTGTTTCAGTATACCATCTTACATTCAGCTCTTATGTCTCCTTAGGCTTCTCTTGGCTGTGAGTTTCTTAGCCTTTCATTTAATTGGATCACCATGGACTTACAGATATTTGCTTTATACTTTGAATTATGATCCTATAATATTTCATTTATCATATTGCCCAAAATTATTCAGGCTTTGGCTGTTTAGAGCTCTTCAGTTGGCGCATATGTGACTTCAACATACTGTACTGCCATTGTTAGGGTTTGTCTGTTTTTTTCTTTTTGAGCAATTTCTTACTTTCCAGCACTACAAGTTATTCCTGACTCATGTATTTCCTTCCCTAGTCCTAGAATCAGCCATTTCTTCAATGAGCCCTGATTCTTTTCATCAGAGAATGATACTAGAAACCAAGATCTGGGTCCCATGTGTGCTCATTTCTACTGGGGTGTTGTTTCTTTTAGGTCCTCTCAGCCACAAAAGCATCAGATTGTTTGCATGTGTACTAACTATGTATATAAACATATCTGTAAGTATTTATTTGTGTAATCATTTGGATATATATTAAGTTAAACATGAGTTCATACTGATGCCCCCACTCTAATCTATTACCACATGGATCATTATAATCGATTCTTATGTGTATCTAAAATCTTCCACCCCAAGAGTGGGAAACCTGGCTTTCATCAGTTGCCATTGAGTTGCTTATTTTTTCAGTCCAGTATACATACATAAGAATGTCAGAGTTGTTAACCTATACTTTTATGGGAGGCAACAATATCAGCTAGAAGACAGTGTTTATGTGCAGTTTCTTTTGCCTTTAGTTTTATAGAGTGGATCCATTTCTGAAGTTACTTAGGTCAATACATTTTTTCCCCACCCCTTCAGTGAGGTTATTTTGCATGTTTTTAATTCAGATGGATTCTCTCATCACAGTCTGCATTCTTTTCTGGGATCATCAACCTCCAAAATGATTTTTTAGTATGCCTACTTAAGGTTTATGTTCTATGTTAACATAAGGGTAAGCTTTATGTTGTAGAGTTCTATGGGTTTTGACAACCACATCAGGTTGTATATTCACTATTACAGCGTTATACAAAATAATTTTATCACCCTTACTTTACTTATCTCTCACCTCTTCCTGCTAAACCCCTGGCAACCACTGATCTTTTTATTGTATTTATAGTTTCGCCTTTTTAGAATGTCATTTAGTTGGAATCATACAGCATATAGTCTTTTCATACTAGCTTCTTTCAATATGCATTTAAGTGTTCTCCATGTCTTTTCGTTGTTTGACAGCTCCTTTCTTTTTATTGCTGAATAATATTTCATTGTATGAATGTACCACAGTTTATTTATTACCTACTGAAAAACATCTTGGTTGCTTCCAGATTTGGGTAATTATGAATAAAACTGCTATAAACATCCATGCACAACTTTCTGTGTGGACCTAAGTTTTCAAGTCAATTAGGTAAATACTTAGGAGCAAGATCATATGGTAAGAATGTGTCAAGTATTGTAAGAAACTGCCAAACTATTTTCAAGATGGTTGTATCATTTTATATTCTCACCAGCAATGAATAAGATTTCCATGTACTGTCAGTTGTTTTGATTTTAGCCACTCTGATAGGTGTGCAGGATATCTCATGGTTGTCTGAATTTGCAGTTCTCTGATGAAATATGATGTTGCACATCTATCTATTCATACAGTTATTTGCTGTCTTTATATCTTTTTTGGTGAGATGTCTATACAGATCTTTGCCCATTTTATTTTTTTTTAATTTAACTTTTGTGGCTATATAGTAGGTATATATATATATCTATGGGGTATATGGAATATTTTGATACAGGCATACAATGTATAATAATCACATCAGGGTAAATAGGATATTCATCACTTCAAGGATTTATCCTTTGTATTACAAAGAATCTAATTATACTGTTAGTTACATTTAAATGTACAATTAAATTAATATTGACTATAGCCACTCTATTGTGCTATCAAATTCTAGATTTTATTCATTCTTTCTATTTTTTATACTCATTAATCACCCTCCCTCCTCCACACCTCCTACTACCTGCCCCAACCTCTGGTAACCTTCACTCCCTATCTCCATGAATTCAAATGTTTTAGTTTTGAGTTCCCACATATAAGTGAGAACATACAAAATTTGTATTTTTGTGCTGACTTATTGTATTTAACATAACAATCTCTGGCTCCATTCATGTTGTTGCAAATGACAGGATCACATTCCTTTTCATGGCTGAATAATACTTCATTGTGTATATTTATCACATTTTCTTCATCCATTCATCTGTTGATGAACACTTAAGTTGTTTTCAAATCTTGGCTATTGTGAATAGAATTGTAATAAACATGGGAGTGCAGAACTCTTCAGTACATTTCCTTTCTTTTGGGTATATATCTATCAGTGGGATTGCTGGCTCAATGGTAACTCTATTTTTAGTTTTCTGAGGAACCTCCAAACTGTTCTCCATAGTGGTAGTATTAACTTATATTTCCACCAACAGTGTATGAGAGTTCTCTCTTCTCCACATTCTTGCCAGCATATTGCCTGTCTTTTGGATAAAAGACATTTTAATTTGGGTGAGATGATATCTCATTTTCACAAGCTTGTTTGCATTTGTATGTCTTTTTTTTTGTTTGTTTGTTTTTGAGATAGTATTTTGCTCTATTGCCCAGGTTGGAGTGTAGTGGCATGAACTGGGCTCACTGCAATCTCCACCTTCTGGGTCCAAGCGATTCTCCTGCCTCAGATTCCCAGGTAGCTGGGATTACAGACACCCACCACCACCACCACACCTGGTTAATTTTTGTATTTTTAGTAGAGATGGGTTTCACTATGTTGGCCAGGATGGCCTTAAACTCCTGACCTGAACTGATCTACCTGCCTTGGCCTCCCAAAGTGCTGAGATTACAGGCATGAGCCACTGCACCTGGCCTGTATATCTTCTTTTGAGAAATGTCCATTCAGATCATTTGCTCCTTGAAAAATCAGATTATTACCTTTAGAATTTTTTTGTTGTTATAAATTCTTTGGTATTTTCTAAATGATCAATCATGTTATCTGCAAACAAAACAATTTGATTTCTCCTTTTCCAACCTGTGTGTCTTTCATTTCCTTTTCTTGTCTTACTGCACTTTCCAAGATTTCCAGTATAATATTGAATAGGAGAGAAGACATTTTTGTCTTGATCTGATCTTAGGGAGAAGTCATCTGTTTATCATCATTAAGTATGATGTTAGCCGTATTTGTTTTAATAGATGTTCTTTATAGAGTTGAGGAAGCTATCTCTATTCTTAGTTTTCTGAGAGTTTTTATTTTGAACAGATGTTGAATTTTGTCAAGGTTTTCTTTTGCATCAGCTAATATGACCAGATAATTTTTTGTCTTTAGCCTATTGATGTAGTTACATGAATTGATTGTCAAATGTTGAAGCAGACTTGCATACTGGCCATAAATCCCATTTGCTTGTGATGTGTAATTCTTTATATACATTGTTGGACATGATTTGCTAATATTTTGTTGAGAATTTTTGCATCTATGCTTATGAAATATATTAGTCTGTAGTTTTCCCTTCTTGTAATGTCTTTATCTGGTTTGATATTACGGTAATGGTGGCTTAATAAAATAAACTAAAAAGTGTTCCCTTCACTTTCATTTTCTGAAAGAGATTGTAAAGAATTGGTATTATATATTCCTTAAGTATTTGATAGAATTTGCAGTGAAACCATCTGTGTCTGGTGCTTTCTTTTCTTCAGTTATTAGTTATTAATTTAATTTCTTTAGTAGATATAGTCTATGATGGCTAATTTTATGTGTCAACTTAGCTGGGCCACGGTATACCCAGATATTTGTTCAAACATTATTCTGGGTGTTTTTATGGAAGTGTTTTTCAATGAAATTAAATTTAAATCTATGAAATTTGAGGAAGGAAAATTGTCCTCCAAAGCCTTATCTAATCAGCTGAAGGGCTGAACAGAACAAAAAACTGCCCACCCTAATCTAAGCAAAAGAGAATTCTTCATCAGACTACCTTTGGATCTTACCTGCAACACTGGATCTTCCTGGCTCTATAGCAGTTGGCAATCAGAGTAGAACTGCAGCATCAACTTTCCTGGGTCTCTAGCCTTCTTACCCTCTTTGCAGATTTTGGATTTGCCAGTCCCCATAATTGTGTGCGCTAATTACTTATAATAAATCAGCCCTCTCTCTCTCTCTCTCTCTCCCACTCCCATAACAAAATTCAGTATATACATGTTACATAGGACTATTCAGATTATCCGTTTCTTTCTATGTAAGTTTTGGTAGTTGCTGTCTTCCAAGGAATTAGTCCATCTAATCTAAGTGATCAAATGTATGGGCATAGAGTTGTTAATAATATTCCTTAATTATCATTTTAATGTCCATGGGATTGGTAGTTATGATCTCTCATTTCGATATTGGCAATTTATGTTTTTCTCTTTTATTCTTGGTTAGCTGGGCTAGAATTTTATCTGTTTTATTAATCTTTCCAAAGAACCAGCTTTTAGTTTCATTAATTTTTCTATTGATTTTCTGTTTCAATTTCATTGATTTTTGCTTTAATTTTTATTATATTTTTTGTTGCTTTAGGTATAAACTGCTTTCTTTTTCTAGTTTTCTAAGGTGGAAGCTTAGATTATTGATTTTAGATCCTTCTTTTTGTTCTTCTTTTTTCTTTTTTAAAGACGGTTTGGCTCTGTCATCCAGGATGGAGTGCAGTGGCACAATCTTGGTTCACTGCAACATTTGTCTCCTAGACTCAACCATCATCCCACCTCAGCCTCCCAAGTAGTTAAGACTATAGGTGCATGCCACCACCCCCAGCTAGTTTTTGTATTTTTAGCAGAAATGGGGTTTTACCGTGTTGCACAGGCTGGTCTTGGACTCCTGGGCTCAAGTGATCTGCCCACCTCGGCCTCCCAAAGTGCTACAAGTACAGGCATGAGCCACTATGTCCAGCCTCCATTTTTTCTAATATATCCATTCAGTACTATAAATCTTCATCTAATTATTGCTTTTGCTGGATCCCACATATTTTGATAAGTTGAATTTTTTATTTTCTTTTGGTGTAAAACAGTTTAAAATTTCTCTTGAGACTTCTTATTTGACTCATCTGTTACTTAGAAGTATATTATTTAATATCTAATATTTTAGAATATTACAACTATCTCTCTGTTATTGATTTCAGATTTAATTCCACTCTGGTCTGAGAATATACTTTGTATAATTTCTATTTATTTAAATGTGTTTAGATGTGTTTTATGGTTTAGAATGTGGTCTATGTTGGTGAATGTTTTATGGAAGCCACCAATTCAATTTTAATTTAAAAACATTAAAAGAGATTCAAAGTAAATTTACAGATTTAACAAGGTAAATGGAAGTTGAAATAAGGTTATGTTAGAGGTTAACAGGATTTAGGATGCTGTTACTTTAGTTGACTACAGTGTACAGCAGCAGCCCCCAACCTTTTTGGCACCAAGAATTGGTTTCACAGAAGACAATTTTTCCATAAATCAGTTGGGGTGGGGGTGGGTAGGGAATGGTTTCAGGATGATTCAAGTACATTAAATTTATTGTGAATTTTATTTCTGTTATTATTAAATTGTAATATATAATGAAATAATTATACAACTCACCATAATGTAGAATCAGTGGGAGCCCTGATCTTGTTTTCCTGCAGTAAGGCAGTCCCATTTGGGGGTGATTGGAGACAGTGACAGATCATTAAGCATTAGAGCCTCATAAGAAGTATGCAACAGGCTGGGCTCAGTGGCTTATGCTTGTAATCCTAGCACTATGGGAGGCCGAGGTGGGCAGATAATTTGAGGTCAGGAGTTCAAGACCAGATTGGCCAACATGGTGAAACCTCGTCTCTACTAAAAACACCAAAAAAATATTAGCTGGGCGTGGTGGTGCATGTCTGTAGTCCCAGCTACTCAAGAGGCTGAGGCAGGAAAACCATTTGAACCCAGGAGGTGGAGGTTGCAGTGGGCTGAGATCACGCCACTGCCCTCCAGCCTGGGTGACAGAGTGAGACTCTGTCTCAAAAAAAGAAAAGAACAGAAAACGTGCAGCATCATAGATCCCTTGCACGCGCAGTTTACAAAAGGGTTCACGCCTCTGTGAGAATCTAGTGCTGCCCCTGAGCTGACAGGAGGTGGAGCTCAGGCAGTAATGTGAGCAATGGGGAGCAGCTGTAAATACAGATGAAGCATTGTTTGCTCATCACCATTCACATCCTACTGTGCAGCCCAGTTTCTAAGAGGTTCCCCATTGGGGACCCTTGGTGTATAGAGTAAATTTCTAAACTTGATTTATCACACATACTGTCTACTCAATCATGTACGCAAACTTTTGAAATATTGTTCATTCAAATTTTTCTTAGGTGAGGAGCCTGACACAGAGATCTTAAGAGAAGGAAAAACTGCATTCTTTTAACTCCTTGGTTAAGTCCAGTTTCGCATTGTCCAGCTGCACCTAACCCCACACAGTGCAGGTATTAGGTCCTAAAAATTGAAAGTTAAAAGTCATGTTTTACTTCTGTGTTCCACATGCACATACCAAAAAACAAACAAAAAATACCAAGGACTGTTGTCATTTCAATAAAAATCCAATCTATTTTGTTGTTGTTTGTTTATGTTTTGGTTGGCAGCTCAACTTGCATATGCCTAGTATATTACCTATCCTCATATGTCCAATGACAATTTTGCCAAATGGATGATGAAAATGATGATTAATGCTTAGTGGTGACATAGGTTACAGGTGACTTGTCTTCACCATGACTTCTTATTCCTATGGCATTCTAATTTTTCAGAAAAAGAAAATTCTAGCAGAAATAATCCAACTTCTGGCTCCATTTGTGGCAGGGCCAGCTGCCAGCGGGTTTGGCTGGCTGTCCTGGCTGGGCCTTTCATCTCCAAGGTCTCTAAGCAGTCTGGCTTGGGTCCGCACCCATGCAGACTCAGTGCTGGGAAAATAGACTTAAATCCTTTGTGTTAAGTTCAGTTGGAGATTCCACAAAATGGACTCAGGATCTGTTTGCAAAGATTTTCTTAAAAAGTGAATCTTGTTCTGTAAGATTTTTAGCAGCTCCTGTTGCAGCTGTTCATGAGTAAAAGAGTATCATACACCCACAATTGTATCTCTCATCAGTGCCAAATGTCCTACTTTGCCCCTACTCCCTAGATATTGAAAGCTGCCCTTTTGGAACATGAGTTGGAACGTGAAACCTGATATGACTCATACTGCCATGGGGCTAAGGAGATGAGGAGGGTAGGTATGAAGCTTTACGCAGTCTCTTGGCCCTGTGGCTGACAGGGGACTGTTCTGGCCAAAGCGAGAGGTGATGGGTCACACTTAACGCTGCCCTTCTCCCAGCCTCAGCACTGAGAACGCTGAGCATCTTCCCCTCTCCACTCCCAAAGCTTTTTTCCTTAGGCACCAAGACATTAAGAACATTCTTCAGGATGATAAATGAACTGAGGCATGTCAACTGAGATGAATGAAAGACATAATTTATGGAATAAAAGAGAATCCAGGTAAGCAAGAGGATAGTTTTTTTCCAAGTGTCCCCACAGAAAGAAATGTTTCTTCTTCTCCTCAGTCTATCATTAAATTCCTGGTGCTGTCAACCTGAGAAGAATCTGCATGAGGACCAGCAAGTCAGGTGGTCATGGTAGGCTACATGGGGCCGTCTTCACTTTGTTTCACTTTCCCAAGAAAATAAAGCAATAAGCAAGGCAGCACTGAGCTGGAGCGGATGGAAGAGCCTTCAGTTCCAGACCAGGCTCTGCCTCTCAACAGCCTTCTTTGAATCTCAGATTCCTTTGCTTCTAAAATTGTTCACTTCCCAAACTGGTAAGATAGAATACAATATTTTATATTTCATAGAAGTCAGAGTTTATAGGATGTTTTATGTATATTTAATCCTTATGACATGTAAATAAGGTACTATTGTCTTTATATAATAGAAATGAAAACTGAGAAGCTATGTGTCTTATCCAAGACATGTAATGTAGGACATTAAGCTGGAAGCTGATTTAGACCTCTAAACTCTGAGTTCAGTGTGAGCTTTTCCTCTTCCTCCTTTTTGTGGGCAGGATTTACTATTATTATTAGGATAAAATACACATAACAGAAAACTTACCATTTTAACCGTTTTTAAGTATGCAGTCCGGTGGCATTAGGTACATTCATATTGTTCTGCCACACTCACCACCATTCATCTGCAGAGTTATTTTATCACCCCAAATTAAAACTCCATACCCATTAAACACTAACTCCCCATTCTCCTCTCCCTTACCTCCAGGCAACCAGCATTCTACTTCCTGTCTCTACAGCTACTCTAAGTACCTTACGTACAGTATCTGCCTTTTTGTGACTGTTTCATTTTTACTTAGTATAATGTCCTTAAGATTCATCCATGTAGTAGCATGTATCAGAATCTGCTTTCATTTTAATGGTTAATAATATTGCACCATATATTCCAATGTGGTTTATATTACATAGTATTTATCCATTCATTTGTCAATGGAAATTTTAGTTGTTTCCACCATTTGCCTATTGTAAATAACGCTGCTAAAATATGGTCTACAGATAACTGTTAAGTCCCTGCATTCACTTCTTTTGAGTATATACCCAAAAGTGACATTGCTGGATCATGTGATAATTCTACATTTAATGTTTTTATTTCTCCTTTTAAAATAGGCAAAGTCAGCTAATAAAAAGAATTTCTCACCTCTTGTTACTTATATTGGAAACCACATCTTACTCTTTAAAAGAAATGGGGCTGCGCGCAGTGACTCACGCCTGTAATACCAGCACTTTGGGAGGCTGAGGTGGGTGGATCACCTGAGGTCGGGAGTTTGAGACCACCCTGGCCAATGTGGAGAAACCCCATCTCTACTAAAAGTACAAAATTAGGCAGGCATGGTGGCGTATGCCTGTAATCCCAGCTACTCAGGAGGCTGAGGCAAGAGAATCACTTGAACCCAGGAGGCAGAGGTTGTAGTGAGCAGAGATCATGCCATTGCACTCTAGCCTGGACAACAAGAGCAAAACTCTGTCTCAAAATAAATAAATAATAAATAAATAAATAATAAAAATTAAAAAGAAATAGTTATGGTATCCCTTTGATGCTGCGGCTTAGCTGTGTCATTTAACTGCTAGCGATAAAAGCCATGCCTTGTATTTATTTTGTGTTCTGCTTCTGCATGCAAAGCATCATATCAAAGTTATCTCATTTACCTTTTAAAGGTTTATGAGAAGAGGATCCAGAGTAGAAATTACTAACTCTATCTTACAAATGACAAAAATAAGGTTCAAAGGGTTAAGAGATTTTCTTCAGTGAGTTATAGTAGTAATAAAATAAAAATCCAACTTTCTAACTCCTTATTTAAGTTTATTCACACAGTTTTCTGTATACTTAAATGGAATATATTGTCCGATAATCCATTTGATCCTTATTTGATACTTGTAAACTTAGAAAAGTTTCCAGCTTTCCATGCCTGTTTCCTTATCTATGAAATGACAGTAATATTGCCGAACTCTTAGGAGCATGTAAATAATTAGCCAGCTCAAACAGCAGCAAAGCACTTCACAAAATTGGAGAGTTCTAGGAAATCATTAATGAATCAGTTATGTAATCATTTAGTGAATATTACTAAAGCAGAATCTTAAATGGAAGTACAAAAATTATTTCCCTGAAATTTCAATATGATGTTGAAAGTTGTAAAAAAAAACAAAAAACAAAAACACGTTAGGTGAGCCTGAGAATGTTCTCATGGCTGTGTACTTCTTCTATTCAAGTAGCAGGACATTGTCCTGTCTTGGGTGGGCTAATGGTTTAAGACTGATGTCAGGGATCTGGGCATTTTCATGCTTCAGGAACTTGGCTCATGCCTTCTCTATGATTTACATGCCTTTCCATCTCTAGTGAATTTAACTTTCATGTCCCTCTCAGTGTGACATCTTATCCACTATGACTTCTCTGTTCCCTTATCTCTGTGTTCCCAATGCATATGTGCTGTTTTCAGCATATCTTTCTTTTTTTCCTTTTTTTTTTTTTTGAGATGGGGTCTTGCTTTGTTACCCAGGCTGTAGTGTAGTGGCTTGATCTCCACTCACCGCAGCCTCCACCTCCCAGGTTCATGCTATTCACCCGCCTTACCCTCTCAAGTAGCTGGGATTACAGGCACGCACCACCACACCTGGCTAATTTTTGTATTTTTAGTAGAGATGGAGTTTCACCATGTTGGGCAGGGTGGTCTCAAAACTCCTGGCCTCAAGTGATCTGCCTGCCTTGGCCTCCCAGAGTGCTGGGATTACAGGTGTGAGCATACGTACTTATAAGATCATATTTTAGTTTGTGGTTTTTCCCTCTTCTTCTTTAGGCTGTGAACACCTTGTGGGCAGCCTCCATCTCATTCACTGTTTCCTGGATGCTTGTTATGGTGCCCAGCATATAATGCACACTCAAAAGGTATTTACTAATTTTTAAAATGTAAAATCATATGAACAAACAAGTCAAGATTGATTTTCCAGAGCATGCAAGCCCTTGCACTGACACAGGAGTCTCCTTCCCCTTGCAAAAGCAATGCCCTTGTTCTCTCCCCTTTCTTCTTTCTCCTCAAGGTTGTTCCTAACATCACTCTGCTTCCTTCTACTTCAGGTAGAGAACAAGGCTTAGAAATGAGGTGCACTGATTTGGAAAGGCTGACCTCAGGTTTAAAGTCAGGGAGGGTGAAAGCACGCAGCATTATGTTAGAAACCTCCTAGCAGGTTCTTAACCCTGGAGCTGACGGTGCTAAGAGAGATTTGGTTGCTGGTATAATTTTCTGGATTGCATCAAAATCACTTGGGTGTTTAAAAATGAAATGAAACAAAACAACAACAGCAAGATTCTAGGGCCCTTTATGGAGTCAGAATCTTTAGGGATAGGGATGGGGCCTTGGTGAGTTTAACAAGCCTTGCAACTAATTCTGAGGCACAGCCCAGTTTGGGATCAGTCTCTAACTTGTGCTCTCTCTCTTTCAATTAATAGACTCTGGGGTGAGCAAAGAGGTGTATTAGTTTGTTTTCACACTGCTCTCAAAAACTGCCTGCTACTGGGTAATTTATAAAGAAAAGAGGTTTAATTGACTCACAGTTCTACATGGCTGAGGAGGTCTTAGGAAACAATCATGGCAGAAGCTGAAGTGGAAGCAAAGATCTTCACATGGCAACAAGAGAGGGCTAGCAAGAGCAGGGAGAATTGCCTTATAAAACCATCAGACCATATGAGAACTCACTAACATGAAAACAGCCTGAGAGAAACTGTCCCCAGGATCCAGTCACCTCCACCTAGTCCCTCCCCCAACATGTGGGGATTATGGGAATTACAATTCAAGAAGAGATCTGGGCGGGGACACAAAACCCGCAGAAGGGGAGTGGAGAAAGTGGGTCCTGGAAAACTCTGGGTAGTGGCTGAAATTTGGAAGGGAAGTCCTTGGTTTTAGTGGCTAGGAGGAAAAGGAAGTTGCAATAGCTCACCATACAATTGAGGAGAAAACTGAGTCTTAGCCAAGGACACAGAGCAGGTAGCAGAGCTGGGATTCCAATCCAGGCTTGCCTCCTATCTGTTACAGAGTCCTGCCTTCCATCTAGTGAGCAGATATGCATATATCTTTAGAACCTGCTAGTGTTGTAAAACCGAATTTCAAGGAGTGTTAAGCTAACAGCAATGTCCAAGTGACAAGAGAAAAAAAAAACTGGAAGAAACACTATACCAACTACACCCACAAAGCCCATGGAGGCCGTCTTCTAAGATTCCTTTTGCCCTCCATGAGCTGGTCTCAGGTCCTGTAGTCATAAAATGAAGATAATATTTATGTACCTCTTCACAGCACTGTAGTGAAAATTAGTTCTTCTATATTGTGTCCTTTGAACGTGAAAAACTCTGTGTAAGAGCTAAATATCATCATTATTCTGTATTTCTTGATTCTATTTCACAACTCTAGAACTATAAATCCTGTGAGATCCCTTTTTATTTTCTGTTATTTTTAACTGTGTCAAAACCAGGAACTTGTGGAATGTCTTGAGCTTTCCTGACTGTAAGTGGTTTGAAGGATTTCATTGCTGGCTGGATTCGAGGGGAGAGAGGGAAGAAAGCATGTGTGAACAGAAACTCCAAACATTCCGAGGTCTGCCCCTCAACCTGGACTGCTGCTGCTGCCTCAGCACTGGCTGTCAGCTTGTTGTACTGTATATTTATAACCTCAGAACTCCTGGCCTTTCAACTCTCCCTCACCACCGCCCTTCCCTTCCTCCTCCACTTCCAACCACAGCACACAATCCTGATGAATTTGAGATGTTGGAAGAGGTTGAAAAATCCTCCTTTATTTTTAATGCTGTATTTGGCATTTTTAACACTGCTTTATGGAAGCACTAATTGTGAAATCTCTGCTCTTTAAAAAGTTGATCCTTACCCTTTGCAAGAGACAGTGATACATCATGAAAAAGTGAATCGTTTTGGGCTCTATAGAAGCAGTAAAATTAAATACTACTTTCAAGACCATAGTAAAAATATTACCTGGCCTTAAGCAAACAAACAAATATATTTAAAACAATATAATCTGGCAAGACCATTCTTCTTTTAAAAAATAGGACTAAATGCAAAAATACATTTCATTTGAAGGCTTTAAAGCTTTGATTACTCTTCTGTCCAGCCTTCTTGCTCAATTCCTTCAAGTTGGCCAACTCTCCACTGCACACCTGCCCTTAGCTGAGATGAGAAGTTGGGGTGGTTTGTACCCAGCATTCAAGGGTCCACCTGCCTCTGGTTCCATTGAGCTTCTTCTGTCACTCTGTTCCTATTAGTCACAAATGAGAGTTGTCGCAGATATTTTCCACTTGATAGTTCTCCAATTTGCCTTGGGAGGTGATGGGAGAGCAGGAGTGAGGTCTTGAGGTCATCATAGAGAGGTCACAGGCTGATAAATGATGCATACATGGCGTCGTGATGCTCGGCCTGCCATGGAGGAGGAGGGTTCATCCTTTGGTTCAGGCAGTTTTATGTACACGTATGTATATTACTGTGGGCACGTTGATATACAGGAATATATGTTATATATTCCAAAGGCTCCACTGAGTGCCCTGGCGTGCATACTGTGTGCACACAGCCTAAGTTGGAGCCAGAGCGTGAAAGACCGATGACGTCACACCTGCCTAAGTGGGTGCGGGACGGTGGACAAAGCCCGCTTCTCAGGTCTGAATAAAATCAAGGAAACGGTTGTCGTATTTGTCTTTATTTTGTGGAAAAACAAAGGTTGGCTTGACTGGGGCAAGAGAAGACACGAGAGAGAGAAGATGAAGGGCTGCTGGTGTCCCAGCCTCATGCTCGGCGAGGACGTCTCCTGGAGCTGCCTGCTTGTTTCCATGGGCTCCAGGGCGCAGGAAACGCCTCTCGGAGAACTTTCTGGAAGATGGCCAGGAGAAGCCCCTTTCTCAAGGGCTTTCTGGGCACCCGGGGGACTGTCTGCAGAAGAACGTTCTTTGGGACGCGTGGGGAAGCGGCAGGCTCCCTCTCCTGGGCGCTGGGGGCCGCAGGGCTCCGAGTGGAAGCGACTCCGACCCCGCGGCGTTTCCACGCCCATGCGGCAGGAGAGGGAGTTAGCGCTCCGGCAGCTCAGGAGGGGGGTTTTCAGGTGTCTTTCTTGAGAAATGAAAATCCTCCGGATAAGAGATTTTGCATCTCTAACAGAAAAGGCAGATCGTCTGCCTGGGACCCGCGCCGCCCTCCCTGGCAGACCCCTCCCTGACGGCCGCCCGCCACCCACCAGCCCCGCGCCTTCGCCGGGTCACTCTGGCCTTGAGCCCTTTGGCGCTCACGCTTCTTCAGCTCTTTTGCTCTCGCACAGACGGTTTCCCTTAAAAAAAAAAATGTGTACATGGTTAAAGCCTTCTTGAAGGCGATTTCCTGGAAGACCTGAGCTAACACACACTATTTAAGAGGACGCGTTTAATTAAAAACGCTGAATTCAAGCTTTAGCTCTCAGCTATGCAAGCAAGGTAATTAACCTTCGTACGTCTCAGATTACTCATCTGTAAATTGGGAATAATTTTAGTATATTTCTTATAAAATCCTTTTGGCTGTTAAATGAGAGAATGCCTATAAGTCGAATAACATAGTTCCTGGCACTTAGTAAATACTCACTGCTTGTTATTATTTTTGAAGTGAACACTATTTTCAGGGTTCTATATTACAATATACTTCAAGATTCTATGTAAAATATAGTTGAACCTCTGATGGTTTGAGAATAACACTTTTTAGGATAAAATCAGGGATATTTTTCATGTTTTTCCTGGAAATGCATGCCTGGGACATGAGTTGACCGACCACATTAGTAGCTCCTGTATCCTGAAATTCTTTTGAGTGTGGTTTTAAGGACTTGTGTTCCTTTTTGATACTGTGGTATTCTAATGTCCTGAGAGCTGGTACAGTCATAATCATGATGGTATTCTCAGAGGTGAGGGGTCTACCTCAAACTTCTGTTTTTACTCTGGTTTCTAGACTCCAGCCTTGTTCCTGGTGGACAGATACTGCTCGTGTTGAAACCCTTCATTATAGATGACTTCTGATCTAATAATGATTGATTTCAGTCTTAAATGTGGTTCATTTTCTAAATTTCTCAGTGTCCACTGAGATCCCCGGTGTTGAAGCCATTGTATCCTGGATGTGTTCGCAGTGTTACAGACACGTGGAAAGCATGAAACATGAACAACACATGTGAACAGAGAAAGACCCCGGTGACGACAGAGCGGTCAGGAACAGAGACACTGCTTGAGAGGGACCCAAAGACCTCAGGCAGTGCCTGTGCCACCCTCTCAACTCTCCTCCATGGCTTCACGCTTTAGAACCCAAGACTCCTTTCAATGACTTTTTTCTTTTTGCTTTTATTTATTTATTTCTTTAGAGGCAGAGTTTCACACTGTTGCCTAAGCTGGAGTGCAGTAGCACAATCTTGGTTCTCTGAAATGTCCGCCTCCTGGGCTCAAGTGATTCGCCGCCTCAGCCTCCTGAGTAGCCGAGACTACAGACACACGGCACCAAACCTGGATCATTTTTGTATTTTTAGTAGAGATAGGGTTTCACCATGTTGGCCAAGCTTCTCTCAAACACATGACCTCAAGTGTATCTGTCCCTCAGCCTTCCAAAGTTCTGGGATTACAGGTATGAGCCACCACATCCAGCCTCAATGATTTTTGCTGAGTACTGACTAGCTGTGGGGGATTCACAGAGGCATGTGACATGGTGTCAGCATTCCAGGAATGTACAATGAATTCATTTTTAAATGAAATCTGATAATTTGACTGAATAGAATAATTTCCTCTGTTCCTATCAAGAGTCATCAGGTAAGGCAGTCACACTTCCATTCTTGTCAATAGGGTGAGCCTCCTTTGCTTGTCTTTAATTTCACCAAATTGCCATTCTGAGAAATGACGAGAGAGTCTTATAGCAGCAAATTATCCACAATCTCATGGGTCAGTTCCCACTATCTGAAAGGCCTTTGGTGCCCAACATCCTGTGGCTGCTCTTCTAGGAAGTAGCTGGAGCTTCTGCTTCAGAGACAGCCTCAAACCTGAGATAAGGTTGTGGCAATGAAGAGGGAAAACAAAGTAAGAGGCTAGGAGCGAGGATTGATGACAACTTTAGTGTCATGAAGAAAAAACTTCACCTGGTGTCAGTAAATCTGCGGCCTTTATACTAAGGAATTAATAACATGAAGAAAGAAAGACAATGTTAGCCCTTTGACAATATAAAGGCAACACAATTATAAATAAATGAATGAATAAATATGTGTGTATAATATATACATTTAATATATTTGGTCTTCTGTGCCTAAAACCAAACAGCAGAATGACAATGACGACCCTCCTTAAATGCATGAGATTAAGTTGTGTTGAAAGCCAGACATGATATATTAGGTGAAAGGAAGTGAAGTAAATAGGACTTTAGTGTGAGGTTTTATGCTTATTTGGCTAAGAGTTAGGCTGTGTTTACTGTTTCCTGTAGTTGTGTAGATCTGAGGCAAAAATTTCCTCTTGTGTCCTTATGTTTGTTTCCTCTGTTGTTCTTGGATTTCCCAGGAGATTTCTTCTAAATAAGGCCTGATTATTCAGATTACAGCTGTAATTCCCTGTTGTTATACAGAAGCCTTGCTGATGCAGTGGTAAGGTGTGGAGAAGAAGTTTTCTGTGGTCCTAGGATTAAGTCTCAGCCTTTTAGAGAGCCTGTGCCCCTGGGCTGTCATATTCACTATGCTTCTCAGTTGTCCTCCCTCTCCCACTGAAATTCAAATGCTAGTAGAAGCTAGATTCAGATATTTCCCTTCCTCTAGATTGATTAGACTCTGGCAAATTAGTTTGCCTTGAAGGCAGGCCTTGTTAAGAAGAACAGAGTGCTCTGGACATATTTTAAAATGGCTACTTTCTTCCTCCTGCTGTCAGAAGCATGAAGGAATTTTCTTCCTGTATTCATGATGAGAACCTGGTGAAGCTCCTAAAGGTAAAACTTACCAAGGTATGAGCCCCTTCCCCCTGAAGTCTTCATCTCTCAAGCTTGTCCACACTTAGCCTCTAGCAAGTTGTCAATTATAGTTTAGGTTTTCCTACCCTAGTTGATTCCTGTGGTGATTCTTGCTCCTGGGTTTCTATTCCTATAAACTGTGATTCTCTGTACCTGAATGCGTGTCCTTCAAATCTGGGGGCAGCAGTTTATCCTGTGATATCAGTTCTCTGATGGATCTAAGAAAAATTGTTGATTTTTAGTTTGTTCAGCATTTTTCTTGTTGTGAGATTGGAAGTGACAACTCCCAAGCTCCTTACATGCCAGGAGTTGAGATTAAGCTTTTACTGTATTTATTAATTGCTCTTTAAGCTATGTGAATACACCATCTTCAGAGCTTGTTCTTGCAACATAGTCATCTGCTCTTTTGATCGTAATTGTAAATTAAAGTTAGTTTGACATATCTGAGAATTTTAGTAAAATATATACAGCTACAGCAAATTCATGATTTACTGAGAAGGTGAAACCATTTTGATGAGGTATGTTTGGATCACTTTATTTTAGCAATGCAATTCTCCTATTTTAAAAAATGACAAAATTAAGACTCGAGTAAATATTTCAAATAAAAATTTCACAGTATAACACAAAGGCCTGAGATATTCAGTGAGTGTTCCATTCACTTTGAATTTTAATATCATATATTTAATATAATTATATAAAAACATAATACAAATGCAAAACTAATACAATTTTGTATTCATATTTTTATTTTCTTCATTTTTGTGACTACATATAAATCCTTGTTCTTCAATTTCCACTCAGTTCATCCCCCTCCAAGGATTAGAACTTCAGTAGGGACATTTGTAAGCATATGTTTGTACTTATATTTATATATTAATTTATGCATTAATGTAGAAACTCGTCATCTTGGAAAAAATTAGAAGCTAGTTGTCTATATAGTGTTTGTACTCACTAACAAAGTAAAGTATAAATATATGTGTGTATAATATATATGTATGGCACTTAAAACAGTGCCAGGTAGGTAGTGAATGCTAATAAATTTAGGCGTCATCGTAATTTTCAGCAGCAGCAGTAGCATTATAGCAATTTGTTCATATTTCAATATTCATTACATTGTTTTTGGTACAGGTTTTTAAACAACACAATAATCCATTCTAAATTCTTTCATCATATTACTGTCGACTATACATCACAAAATTAATGTCAAAATGAGGATTTCATGGTTTACAGAGAAGATATTTTGATGACATATGTTTGGATCGCTCTATATTAGCAACTTCATTCTCCAATGACATTGGTCAAATAGACTTTAAGATATTCAATTTTAAATTATAATTTTTGATGTAATTTGGTCATATCTGACTTGGATGTCTCTAATATTTTCAGAAGATGGCCAAATTATAATATTATAAAGTCTGAATAAGCACAGCAAAATACTATAGCCAAATATGGTATTCAAAATTAACCTGACATATACACATGTAGGTATGATTGGATGTAAGCAACTAACATAATGTATAATATAAAAATTGGGTTATATGTTTATATTACAGTGTGTCTTGAAAATTAAATTTGCATGCATGAGTCCCCCATCAAATAAAATAGACTTAATGATAACTAAATCAAAGTAGATAACAATAACTTCCAAAGTTAATTAATTTACTTCTAGTAGGTAGCCTGTACATTGGGGAAATCTGGTTCTGTGTTTTGGATTAGAAACTTCCTTTGAGACACAGTCATCTTTGTGGGGTCAATGTTCTATCTCATCCCTCTTTGTGCTTGGCTCCAACTGACAAGCATATATGAGAATCTGGTTCTGTCCCTCAAAATACTATTCCCTCATTTGGTATTTGGTATGATCTAGTGCATTCTTTCGTTTTTTTTTTTTCTTTGTTTGTTTTTTCTTTGGAAGGGGGTGCTTCACTCCCATGCACAGATCTTCTCCTTATTTCAGTCTTGTCACCCATATTTCAATGTCTTGCTGAGATCTGTTCTCTATTTTCCAGAACCTTCCTTGCCCACCATATCCCTTCCTTCTCTTTACTCCCAGAATACTCATTGCCTGTATCACTGACTTTGAAACTTATTCAAAAATAACCAGAATTATTATTAAATAATTCAATTGTTGTATACATGTGTATAAGAAACAAATCATTTAGGAATAGTTTTGAGCATGTATACAGAAAGTTGTTCAGTAAATACTACTTATGAATTAGAAATGTTTTGGAAGTAATCTTTCATGTTTAATTCTAAATACCACTTATGAATTACTTTTGGAAGTAATCTTTCATGTTTACTTCACCTATTGGACTAAAGGTATAATGAATTTTATTCTAAATTAATTTGTGTTTTATAGATCTTTTATTACTCATTTCCTTCTATTCGTTTTTGGCAAATGAGAGGTTCTCCTTACCAAAGAATAAGAACTTCCTGTGAGATTTTCCTAGGGGCAGATTTTAGATTTCTCCCAAAATACATATTCTTTATAAGTGGTCATTCTTTTGAGTTGGGGTTGTAAAATCTATGCAGCATATCTGTCAAAAGAAAAAATGGAGTATTTCCTCATCTGAGAAGGAAAATGGATTTATCTTTGTAAGCCCTAAGGAGCTAATTAATTCTTGTAAATATTATTTTTGTTGTCATATCATGATTATTATCATTAGACATCCTCATCCTTATTTAACATTTACTGAGCACTTACTATGTTCCGGACACTTGAGTGAAAGAAGTATTGTAGAGAAAAGCAAAAACCAGATTCTTGTCATATGACCAGGAAGAGTTAGGCATGCAGATACTTTGAAAGGTGAGGAAAAATGGAATTTAGTGGGTAAAAAGAAAAAGGAAAAATAATTTTCCACAAAGCAAGAGAGAGTCCTGCTAGCAGGTTTCCAGTCTCACAGATTAAATCCCAGGTTCCCACCCAGGAACAGGAGAGCCCAGGCTCTTCCCTGCTGCAAAGGGCAAGAACTTCCTGAGGCTCCACCCCATCCTCCCAGTGGGCATACTGGTCGGAGATTCTCTGGGGACCTTCCCCCTTATCTTCCTTCTGCATCTATCAGAAGTGCTAAACACTTGACGTGTATGGATCCTTACAATAAACCTTATGAGACAGGTATTATTATCCCCATTTTCAAATGTGGCAACAGGCTCATTGTCGCACAACTGATAATTGGTGGCGTCAGGTCTGCCTAACTGTAAAGCCTGAGCTCTTAACTATTAGATAATAAGATTAAAAGAAACCAGTGAGTTCTTTGAGGTTCTTTGATGGGAGAGACGCTGTATTACTAATCCCAGTGTTTTCAGTACGATGTGCAAACTTGGCACATAATTTGTTGGATGAATGAAATCTTCCAATAAAATGAACAGTTATTAAAATAAGCAATTTTTTTCTATGAATCATAAAAACCAGAAAAATACACTTTCTAAGGCAATGTTTCCAGACTGGTCTCTTAGATTTCCTTCATCATGAGTACCTAGGGCTGCTTGTTGAAAATACAGATTCCTGGAAATTACTTTCGCAAACAACCTGGTTCAGTTAACTGAGGTAAGGAACAGGGAATTTGCATTCTGAAACACATCAAGATTTAAGAATTACTGCTAAGAGTTAAGAAGCAGCCGCTGTTATTCTGAAAATGATACTTGTTTGTAAATTCAGATTTAGACTCTGGTTATATATGGGATTACATTCATATCACTCAAAACAAAGGCTGATGGGCAGTTAGGATCATGGTTAGGCACCAGTTGACATTAGTCATGAAGGGAAACCCATTTTTCTGGGGGCCAGAGACATGGACACAGGGAAAGGCCCATGTAGCAGCTGGGCCATTTGCTCTGTTGTTTGTTCATAAATTAATTAGACCTGTGGTGGGGTAAAATGCCCCCCTTGTTCTTAACTGTGAGCTAAAGGGCATCCTCCAGCCAGGACCACTGTTAGGCTCAAAGGTTGGGTATGGGTGACAGTGAGGCCCAAAGACTCATTCACCACAGAAGCTATTTGGGAGAAATTGAGAGTTTATGAAGAAAGCAAATGAAAGCAGTATCCTGATAAAATATTCTGAAGAAACATCAGAAAATGTGTATGCTCTTACTGTCATAGCTCCAAAGGGAAATAAAGAGCCAGAGTGAAGTATAAAAGCTGAAACAAGGGACATGTGCCTTGCTTGGACAATGGTTTATTGTTGAGGTCATCAGTCAGGAGTAATACCGCTGATAATTCTATGAACAAGACAAGAGGACAGAGAAAGTACTTCTTATAGGAGGTGGAAAAAAATATTAATGCAAAAAAAACAAAAGAGGAAAATTTGAGAGAGAAAACAAGAAAGAAAATCTGGTTGCTTTGAGATTTTTTTTTTTTAAATAAAAAATCCATCACTACCAGAAGTTTTCCAGAAAAACTGTGACTCTATGTTTTGATTAAATGATTTTTCAACCACTTTTTCTCTTTGCATTTAAGGAACCAGAATCCTGACATCTGATTGAATTGTAGGCATCTTCCTGCATCCTTATATCTGAGATTAAACTTCAAAGAATCAACTTAGATCAACTTAAGATCACAAAGGACTACAAAGAAGAAATTTTAGAAAAGAGTCCCCAGATGGCACTAAACATATTTCTGCTGAGACACTCCCCTTTCTAGGGGACTGAAAACAAGGAGTTTACAGCTCTGGTTACAACCTTGAAGGTAAATATATGTTACTCTAGGGAGCAATGAAGCATTTGGCAGAAGCCTGTGGTAAATGGCACTTCTCTAGGGCTGGAAGAGGTGCCAGCAGAGGCTCCTGTCCCTGGAAATTTCCTTGTCCAGTACTCTAATGTGAGCATTCATCAGGTCCATTTGGAACTTGCTTAAAAATTTCTTGGCAAAAATTATGGTCGGTGGTGTCAACTGCTTTCACTTGTTATTTTATACCCTGAGGAGCAGTAGTTAGAACCACTGCTTAGAGGGGCCAGGCTAAAAACACATTTGAGTGAAACAAGCCGTGACCAAGAGTATTAGCAAATACTCCTAGGAAATTCTGTGGAAACATGGAGAACTGGGGCTAGCTCTGAAATCCCAGTAAATCTACATTCATGACTCAGTTCAGCTTCCCCCATCTTCCTTTTCTGATACCTAGGTGTAGCTGTGAGTGAAAAATAATATGATTGTGTTGAGAATCCTAAGGCATCTGCCTCACACTGCACCCAAACCATTACATTGTAAATTCCAAGACAGGCCAAATCAAGATTGCATGCATTCCTAGGTTTTCCTCTTCTTGTCTTCTTTCTGTCCCCACATTTTCACTTATCCTTTAAATCACTGTATCAAGACCTAGTTATAAACATCTACCATACACAGGTAGGCACCATACGGAGTCTCTGACCTCCACGAAATTTAGGATATACGAGGGAGGGCAGGAAATAAGAGAGAAGCAATGTGGAATATATAACCCAAGAGATGGCTCAGGTGGTTAGCAAATGTGTTACTATGACTCCAGAGGAATTACAGATCAATGTGAAAGGAACTGCAGTGCTCTCAAATTTCTTGAACAAGAAGTGACTTGAAAAACCACGACGAGGAGGTTAGACTTAGCTAGTTAGAAGGGACAGGAGAGAAGACAATTTAGGTGATAGGTACAGGGTGAGCCGAGGAATGCCAGTAAGTCAAGCCTTTATCCTCCCTTCCTTTCCTTTTCTTTACCCCAAACTCAGTTTCCAAAGATGATTGGAAAATCATTGGAAACTGCTGGATGGAGGGGGGAGTGGTGTAATGACTGAATGGGGAAAACCAATCTTTTGTCCTTATATTCTGGAAAGCCCTTTTGAGTCTGTTATTCACTCTAGATTCTGAACTATTAAATGCAGCTCTGGCCTGGGACTAGGCCAAGAAAAGCACCAAGTCCACATTTTGGAGCAGGAATTAAATCTTACACAGGATATTAGGTGGCCTTCGACTGAAAGCAACAGAAAACACAACTTAAAATGTCCTAAACAATAAAGGACATGTATTATCTCATGTAATAAATAGGGCAGAGGTTGGGAATATTCCCCAAGGATTGTTAAGACAGTGACTTGACACCACCATCAAGACCCAGGCTCTCTCCAGTTCTTCTCTCTGCCATCCCCTGGGCATGATGCCTTTGTCCTCAGATTGGCTCTTCTGATGGTTGCACCATGGCTGAAGCAGTTCCAGATGTCCCAACAAGGTGTGAAAAGATCTCAGATGGAAGATGCCATCTTCTCCTATGTGTGCCTTTTGAAGAGTAAGAGAAGAGGCAAACTCTGTAAAATATTTGAAGAGATTTATTCTGAGTCTAACATGAGGATCATGACCTGTGACACAGGCCCAGGAGGTCCTGAGAATAGGAGCCCAAGGTGACTGGGCTTAAGCTTGGCTTTACATGTTTTAGGAAGACATAAGATCTTAATCAACATAAGTAAGATATACATTGGTTGGGTCCAGAACAGCGGGACAATTTGAAGTGGGGATACTTACAGGTCATAGGTGGATTCAAAGGTTTTCTGATTGGCAAAGGGTTGAAAAAGTTAAGTCTGAAAAAGTTAGGTCTGAAGACCTGGAATCAATAGAAAGGAGTGTCTGAGTTAGGCTAAGGCGTTTGAGGGCCAAGGTTTTTGTCATAACGATGAAGCCTACAGGCAGCAGGCTTCAGAGAGAATAGATTATAAATGTTTCTAATGAGACTTAAAAACGTGCCAGACTCTTAGCTAAACCTCTCCTGGATCAGGGAAAAGATCTGGAAAGGGAAAGAGATTCTCTACAGAATGTAGATTTCCACCATAAGAGACAGCTTTGCAGGGCCATTTCAAAATATGTCAAAGAAATGTATTTTGGGGTAATATACTTCAATTTCTTTCAGGGCCTACTATCTATCATGTTGGTGTCTTTTGCTAGAAAGAGGTTTTTTCTGTCAGTCTTAAGGCCTCTGTTTTAATGTTAATGCTGATCCACACGGTGGTGTGCTTGAATTCCAAAGGGAGGAGGGCATAATGAGGTATGTCCAACCCCCTTCCCAGAGCTTATTTAGCTTTCCAGGTTTCTCTGGAATGTCCTTAGCTGAGAAGGGGGTCCATCGGTTGGCTGGGGGGCTTAGGATTTTATTTTTGGTCTACAAAAACCATTCTCATAAAGCCTCCAGCAGACCTCTCTTGATATATCCTTGCTGAGATCGGACCCTGTGTCCCTTATAGGATTACCATGATTGTTTCAGGCTATTTAAGGTCTACATCCAAGTTACCTTGGAGGGAGGAGTAACACCAAACAAAACAAAGATTTAGAGGAAAAAAAAAAAAGAAGAAGAAAATGTCTCCTAGGTAGATGTGGTTTTAAGATCTGCATGCAAATTCTCTGATACTCCTCTCACTTCAAAAAGTTGAACCTAATGTGTCACACACACCCCCACACACACTCAAACAGCCAATGGAAAGGCCCACGTGATGAGAACTACAGTGTCCTGCCAGCAGGCAAGTGAGGAAGCCATCTTGAATGTGGATTCTCCACCCCAGTCAGCTGCCTGCATTCCCAACCCACAAAGAGCCTGATTGAGAGTGAGTGAGCGGACCCTGAGCTAGGACAACCCAGCAAGGCCAGTCCTGAATTCCTGCCCGCAAAAACTCTGAGACAGTAAATGTTTGTTGTTTTAAACCACTAAGTTTTGAGGTAATAGATTAATAGATTATATAGCCAATTGGGACTATGGTATTCCTTGAGAGAGCTTGAATATTCATTCTGTATATGGAAATCGTACACATCTTAAAATTGCTGGACTAAAGTGAGAAGAGGCTGTCTTGAGTCAACTGGATAAAGTGGAAAAAAATTGAATTTAGAAATCAATAGAATTCTGGCCTTGGCTTTGTCATTAAGAAACACTTATAAGTAACTTCACTCCTCTTGAAATTATGGTCATTATTGATAACATAAATGAACTGAGCTAAATGTTATCTGATGTCTCTTTCAGCTCTCAAGCTCTATAGAATTATGAAGTGCTTAAAATTCACTTTGTTTCACCTTAATTCAGAGCTTTGTTTCACTAGATCTAGAGTTAGATGCTTTGGGTTTAAGTTGCAATTCAGTCACTTCTTAAATAATTGTACTGGTTATGTTGCCATTTTAAGCCTCAGTTTCCGAATAGGTTCATTGAAAAGATCAAATATGATAATGCAGATAAAGCTCTTAGTTTGTGGGGGCACTTTGTAAGTGCTTAATAAATATAGGCAATTGTGTTATCTATATTGCAGCAGCACATTTTATAAAATAAAACAAAATTGAAATGCTACAGCTGTATTTTTATGTACTCTGTTGACAGTTTAGAGCTTATCTGGCTTTTAAAATTATTATTATTGTTATTGTTATTTTGAGATGGAGTCTTGTCACCCAGACTGGAGTGCAATGATGCAATCTCAGCTCACCACAACCTCTGCCTCCCGGGTTCAAGTGATTCTCCTGCCTCAGCTTCTGGAATAGCTGGGATTATAGGTGCCCACCACCACACCCAGCTAATTTTTATATTTTTAGTAGAGATGGGGTTTCACCATGTTGGTCAGAATGGTCTCAATCTCTTCACCTCTTGATCCACCTGCCTTGGCCTCCCAAAGTGCTGGGATTACAGGCATGAACCTCCATGCCCAGCCAAATTTTTATTATTATTTTATTTATTTATTATTATTATTATTTTTTTGAGATGGAATGTCACTCTGTCATCCAGTCTGGAGTGCGATGGTGCAGTCTCAGCTCACTGCAACCTCCGCCTTCCTGGTTCAAGCGATTCTCCTGCTTCAGCCTCCCAAGTAGCTGGTATTACAGGCATGCACCACCAGTCCCGGCTAATTTTTGTACTTTTAGTAGAGATAGGGTTTGACCGTGTTGGCCAGGCTGGTCTCAAACTCCTGACCTCATAATCCACCCGCCTTGGCTTACCAAACTGCTGGGATTATAAGCACAAGCCACTGTTCCTGGCCTATTATTATTTTTTGAGATGGGGTCTCTCTCTGTGGTCCAAACTGAAGTGCGATAGCGTGATCATTGCTCATTGTAACCTTGAACTCATGGGCTCAAGTAGTCCTCCCATCTCAGCCTGTTGAGTAGCTGGGACTACAGGCTCACAACACCATGCCCAGCTTAACCTTTTAAATTTTTTGTACAGGTGGGGTCTTACTATGTTGCTCAGGGTGGTCTCGAACTCCTGGCTTCAAGTGATCCTTCCATCTCAGCCTCCCAAAGGGCTGGGATTATAGGCATGAGCCACCATGCCCAGCCTTATTTGTCTTTTATATAATCAATAGGTGAAGTGCTTATTATAGGGACATGAAGCACACTTTTATAATTTTAAAAATTGTAGAAATTTATATAGGAAGTTTTGCCTAATAATTTATTGTTGGTCATACCCCGGAGCAGGAAGCCAACCCCAAATTACAATCTCATTCCTACAGGAAAGTATAGTCTGCTGTATGAAGATCTATTTTTACATGTGTTTCTAGGAATGCTTCGCAGTGGAAAGTTAGGTGGCCTGGACTTTCTTGATTCTCCCGCAGAGCTCAGGCTGCAGTAAGTACTCCATTTTATTTGCTTAAGCTGGGTTTGTTTGTTTTTGTTTTTGCTTTTTTTTTTTTAGCGTAAGATAAATAGAAATTTAAGTCAATTTCTGCTTGTGCCTAAGGGCCTGTTCTTTAAAAATTGAGATCATTGTCCGCCAGACGCTCAGATCTGGTTCCACCAGTTTGGAAGTCTTTCTCTTCAAGTCTCCCTAACTCTAGCTGCTGGCTGGACAGTCAGCAGCCCTCTGACAGGTTGCTGCCTTTCTCATTTACATCCATAATGCTAAGTTCCCTTTGGTCCAGGTCAGTATTCTGGGATAAGTTTCCAAAATCAATATCTGATGTTTCTATTTGCTCTGGCACCTGCCGGTTTACTTGGGTAGGCCTCCAATGTGGCAACAGAACTAGAATATTGTGAGGTATCCATTTTTCTGCTGTACAGCCAGGGTCACCTGAGGCTCTAGACTGACTCTCCAGCTGGAAATAAAGAGTATTCTGGTTGGGGAATTATTTGCCAATAGGCATGTGCTAGACCTGGTGATTAAGAGGCAAAGGAGTCCAATTTCCTGTGCTCTCAGGTTTTGAATTTTTAAATAAAGCATTGTTTGTGGGCTAAAATTTTAAAATATAAAGTAAGTTTTGTTGTTTCTTTTTTTCTGCAGTATTTTGGCTGCCATCTATTCCTTTATCGCCACAAAGCAGCTATTCAGAAGCCTACTGGTCTCCTGGCAATCTTAATGGGACTACGCTATAAACATTCCTGATTTACTCGATTATAACCTGTAAGTATGAATTACTTGCACAAATTGACATCTCAAATCAATTTATATTGTGACTGTTCTCTTGTCCTCATTCTTCATGATTTTGTGTAAGTTGGTTAGGCTCCCCTTTCCCTGTTTTAGGTTTCCAGATTAGAATCCTGGTTTTTATACAATGGTATTTATATGGTTTGTTCTGCATTCCCTTCATTATTTTAGGTGCTGGCCTGCCTCACGATCTGTACCTGCTTTATTTTACATCCTTTACATACCACTTCTCTTTTTTCAAGCAAAATCATGCTCTTTATGCAGAAAAATATACTGTGCTTTATCAAAGTTGAAAACTTCCAACCCTGACATCTAGTCTCCTAAATTCAGAGTTCTACAGTTTTCAGAAAATCCAGAGACAGACTTGTTTGTATAATGTTAAGGAAATTTAAAATCCTAGACCTTGAGATTTTCCTGTTATGTTTTTTTTTTTTTTCAAATTTAACATTTGACACAATGAAGAGAGTGAAAAGGCAACCTAGGGAATGGAAAAAAAATACTTTTATATCATATATCTGATAAAGGGTCAATATCCAAAAGACACACAGAACTCCTACAACTCAACAAAGTAAAGCAACAAGTAACCCAGTTAAAAACAGGAAAAGGATTTGAATAGACATTTCTTCAAAGATGATGTATAAATGGCCAACAAGCATATGAAAAGATACTCAACATCACTAATTGTTAGTTTATTTTCTGCTTCTATAACAGAATACCCAGACTGGGTAATTACAAACAATAGACATTTATTTGGCTCACAGTTCTGGAGGCTGGGAAGTCCAAGGGCATGGCACTGGTATCTGATGAGGGTCATCCCATGGCAGAAGAGGAAGAAAGCACAAAATACAAAGAGAATAAATGTGGCCAATCTCATCCCTTTATTAGGAACCCACTCCTGAAATAACTAACCCACTTCTGTGATAACAGCATTAATTCTTTTGCAGGTCAGAGCCCTTGTGACCTAGCCGCCTCTTAAAGATCCGGCTTCTAAACACTGCTACAATGACAATTAAATTTCAACACAAGTTTTAGAGGGGACTTTCAGTTCATAGCAGTAATGATTAGGGAAATGCAAATTAAAACTATGGTAGATATTGCTTCATATCCATCAGGATGGCTACTATCAAAAGCTAACAAGCAGAACATCCTACATCCAGAAAATATGAAGTGCTGGTGAGGATATGGAGAAATTGGAACCCTTGTGTGCTGTTGGTGGAGATATAAAATGGTGCACCTGCTATGAAAAACAGTATGGCAGTTTCTTGTAAAATCAAAAATAGAATTGTCATATAATCCTGCAATTCCAATTCTGAGTATATATCCAAAATAGTTGAAAGCAACATCTCAAAGAGATATTTATACACCCATATTTATAGCAGCGCTGTCAGCCAAGAGGTGGAAGATGTCTGTCGGTAATTATTTTTCCCAATTACATTCATGGTCACTTTATTCATTTCTTCTAAGACTCTAATATCCATTTTTTAAACAGGAACTTTAGGTCATTTGAAAGGCTAAATGGTAAGTATTGAAAAAACCAGACAATACAAGGCCTAAAAGCTCCCATCATATTAAGCTAAAGCAGAAACTTCAAGTGCAAATGTTAGGGGTTATAATGGCTGGAGTTTTCTTTCCAAAAGAAAGAAAGGCCAGGTGTGGTGGCTTATGCCTGTATTCCTAGCGTTTTGGGAGGCCAAGGCAGGAGGATCACTTGAGCCCAGGAGTCTAAGACCAGCCTTGGCAATATGATGAAACCCATCTCTACAGAAAAAAAAAAAAAAAAAAAAAGAAAGAAAAGAAAAGAAACTTAACCAGGCATGGTGATGCATGCCTAGAGTCCCAGCTACTCAGGAGGCTGAGGCAGGAGGATTGATTAAGACCAGAAAGTTGAAGCTTCAGTGAGCCATGCTTGCTTCACTGCACTCCTAGGCAACATAAAGATACCCTATCTCAAAAAAAGAAAAAAAAAAGGAAAAAAAGCTGAGAGAAGTCATTGTCACCATACTCTAACCAGCTGGGCCCAAAAGAACACACCTTAGGAAAAGGAAAAATGTCAAGAGGGCTGAAGGTGAAAGCCACATTGAAAGGAGCCATGGACATAGCTGCTTTCCTCACAAGGGACAGTCTCTGCACTGGCTGCCTCCCCTCCTGCTGGTCCACAATGGCTGCTAAAGCCAAAAGCTGCCTGTTTGTGTGTATGTGTGTGTGTGTGTGTGTGTGTGTGTGGTATGCACGCACACACATGTACATGTGCATGCACACATCAGAGCTACCAAGAATGATGTACTGCCCTGTGGGCTCAGCCACCAGCCATTTCTCCAATTGCCAATAAATGTTTGGAAGAAGTTGTATCCCCCAGTTCCACACCTCACTTGGAAATACTGCTCCAGTGTAAGGGAGATGGACATCTCCATGATCCTTGCAGAAGCCACCATGAGAACTCCAATGAGAATCTTTTTCTACCTATTTAACCAAGTCCCTTTATAACAGCGTAACTTCTGAGGTTCTTTAATTTTTATTTCATTATGGCAAGAACATTTAACATGAGATCTACCCTCTTAACAGATTTTTGAGTGTACAATACATTATTGTTAACTGTAGGCACAATACTGTACAGCAGATCTGTAGAATTTTTTCATCCTGCATAACCGAAACTTTATGCCCATTAATTATTAACTTCCCATTTTTTTCCTCTTTCCTGCCCCCAGCAACAACTGTTCTGCTCTTCTCACTTCTGAGTGTGACTTTTTTAGCTACTTCATTTAAGTGGAATCATGCAATTTTGTCCTTCTGTGACTACCTTATTTCACCTGGCAAAATGCCTTCCAGGTTTATCCATGTTGTCACATATGGCAGGATTTCCTACTTTGTGAAGGTCGGATAATACTCACTGTATGTATATGTCCCATTTTTATTATCCATTCGTCTGGTGATGGACATTTTAGTTATTTCCACATCTTGGCTATCTTGAATAGTGCTGCAATGAACATGGAAATGCAGACATCTCTTTGAGATCCTGATTTCAGTTCTTTTGGATTTATAGCCAGGAGTGAGATTCCTGGGTCGTATGGTAATTCAATTTTTCAGTTTTGGAAGAACCTCCATGCTATTTTTCATAGCAGTTGCATCATTTTGCATTATCACCAAAGGTATTCAAGAATTCCAGTTTCCCTACAACCTCACCAATATCTGTCATCTTTTGCCATTTTTGGTAATAGGTGGTGTCTTTTGTCTTTTTTGACCAAAAAAAAAAAAAAAAAAAAAAAAAAAACTTGTGTTTTTTTTATTTGCGTTTCCCTGATGATTAGTAACATTGAAGATGTTTTCAGGTACCTACTGGCCATTTACTTTTGTTCTCAGGCTTTTAAAAAATAAAATTAACCTCACCTTTTACTTCTTTTACCATTGGCTCTCCCAGTTGATAATCTGATAAAAATTCAGCAGGAGACCCAGCTTGTTCCAGCGTAACTGTTCACGTCTCTTCTTCACTTCAGGCATTTTAAAGTTTATCTTAAATTAGGAAAACTCAAGACTGAAATTATTTGCTGGGATTTCTCCTTGCAATGCGTCAGTCTCGCTTCTTTGATTTTTGTTTGTTTGTTTGTTTTGTGAGCCTTGCAGCTTTAACTGTAGCTCAGTTGCTGCAAGAGTTTAGACTTTTGAGGGTGTGGCTCAAAGGTGTTTGAATATGATTAGGGAACCTAGAATGGCGTGCATGGGAATGCTTTTAATTTTTCTTTTTATTCAAAGAACTGGCAGCACATTTGTGTATGTTGAATAAAAAAGCAACCAGAATTATTTATATTGTTCTTATTGAGGTCAATCACTTACTAAATGTGGCAAACAACAGGATGTTGACAAGATGTTATTGTCTTGTCTCCTTAATTGTCCATTAAGTTCTTTTTTCATTTTATTTATTTTAAATGCATATTTTATTGCGTTTTAGGTTTTGGGGTACACGCGAAGAACATGTAAGATTGTTGCATAGGTACATACATGGCAGTGTGGTTTGCTGCCTTCCTCCCCGTCACCTATATCTGGCATTTCTCCCCATGTTATCCCCCCCAACTCCCCACCCCCTGCTGTCCCTCCCCTAGTTCCTAGTTCCCCCCTGCAGGCCCCAGTGTGTGATGCTCCCCTCCCTGTGTCCATGTGTTCTCATTGTTCAACACCCGCCTACAAGTGAGAACATGTGGTGTTTGATTTTCTCGTCTTGTGTTTTATGGACTCTATAAGTTCATAAATACAGTGTCTGTGTCTGATTCATTTTTGACATCTGCAAAGCTAGTTCTATTCCTTATGAATAGCAAATTCTCAAAAAGTTTATAAATGAAGAGAATAATGTTAGTAAGAAAAGATAACCTCTAGATGTTCCAAGGTTGTTAACTGTTAGCCAACAGTGTGAGAGGCAGTAGGAACTATCCCCACAGGGATGTTATTTTCATATGCTTGCCTATCTGCCTCTTAATATTAGAAGAAAGGGACCTGATAATCAGACTTTTGTCCTTATCTGGAAGAAGTTGAGATTTCATCATTTATTCTGAATTGACTTCTATACTTAGCTGCTTTGAACAAGTTGCATTTCTAAATCTAGGGGGAAAATGGGCATTATATGCTAGCTTTTGGGAGGGAGTCAGAAATTTTGAGCTACCTTTCTAGAAGCAGTAATGGATCTGCATCGATACATTTACATTCCCGCCCTCACTCATTTGCCCCATTACTATGAAACTAAACAATTAATTAAAACATTTTTGAGGCAACGGTTAGATTTACAGGTTCACTCTCGGCAGTTAGACATCAATATACTTGGCCTATCTAAGGACTAAACCTGTAGTCATGACCTCATCAAAATCATATTTTAGGAAATAAAGCTTTTTTATTCCTTGCCTTTCCATGAAGAGATATATGAAAGGCTGCAAACACAAATAAACATGTCATGCAGAGATTTAAGTGTGCGTGAGAGCATCTGTGTATAATAGCAGTTTCTGTGGCCACTTCTAAGGTGTGGTAATCTGATTAGTCCTAAAAACCCCTGGGTTTTTGTAAATATGTCTATCAATGTTTCTCTCAAACATAGACTTGAACCTTTAGAGGAGCCAAAATAATAATTCTCTCTCCCTCCCCTCCCCTCCCCTCCCCTCCCCTCCCC
>NW_022437001.1:7655808-7794207 GCF_009761245.1 Sapajus apella
GGAAAATTTTTTCAAAGTGATACTGTTCATCAGGAAAATGGAGTCTGTTCACACCATGCTTACGGAAGTGAGGAAACCACTTAACTGATTCTTCCCCTAACAAAAATTATCTGCTTTACTGAATTTCCCTGCAGACTCGTTGTACACTGAAGCAGCTACCAACTTCTGTCTTTGAAAATAGGATGAAAAAGGCTGGCATGGTGGTTCATGCCTGTAATCCCAGCACTTTTGGGAGGCTGAGGCGGGTGAATCACTTGAGGTCAGGAGTTCAAGACCAGCCTGGCCAACACGATGAAACCCTCGTCTCTACTAAAAATACAAAAATTAGCCAGGCATGATGCACACCTGTAATCGTAGCTACTCATGACTCTGAGGCACAAGAATTGCTTGAACTGGGAGGTGAAGGTTGTAGTGAGCCAAGATTGTGCCACTGCACTCCAGCCTGAGTAAAAAAGACTGACTCCAAAAAAAAAAAAAAAAAAAAAAAAGAAAGAAATAAAGAAAGAAAATAAGATGAAAAAAGAAAAAACATAAATGCTCAAATTGAATTGCAAGCTGGGTGTTAGTTTGGTAGGGTATCCATAACACACACTGTGATGCTTCGTTTACTCTTCACTTGCAACCTGTGCATTAGCATCTCAAGCTCTGTACATTAAATGCAAATCTAAATTTACCTATGATTTTGCATTTAATTAGTACAAATAGTAGCATATATTTGTAAACATATATATTGCATGTATACACATACACATATTCATATGTATCCCAGTGCCAAAATCTGGAATATAGTTTGCCCTTTCACTGCAAAGCTGCCTGAAAACCATGATCTTAACCTTATTTGATAGACTATATTTGAGGAGTAGGAAGAAGATACTTGTGCGGAAGAGTCAATGTCATGATACACTTGTCTTATTCCATAATGTTAATGGAGCATCAGTCATATTTTAAGAGTAAGTAGGGAGCTATGGTAGAATCCCACCATAAGTGGAGTCCAGAAAGACTTACTGTAGATTGTGTCACCTGTGGGGTTACATTACTGGGAGGTTAATAAAATTATCTTGCCTGCTAGCTGGGAGTTACCATGGGGAATTCTTAGTATGATTTAAAAGCATCAAAGTCCCTGATGCATTTTGGAACCACCTAGTAGGAGCTGTTGCCCTAACTCCCAGTCTGAATATCAATGTAGATGCTTCTGGGTCATGTGGGTCACTGGATCTTCGAGGACAACAAGAGTAACTCCAGGAATCTCCTGCTTGGTTGAAAGCTGCTCTGTCAACCCAATCTGAAAGGCTGGACCAATGGGAATACTGCAGACTTCTGCCCTGGCACCCTGCTTCCCAGTTGGGATCACCTGTTGCCTTCCTGTTAACCTTCGTGCTCTTTCTGTTGTCCCAGCCCACTCCCCAGAACATAAGAACATGAACACACCTGCATTTAAGAATGGTGGCTGGTCAGAATATTGGAGCTAATTGGATTATACCCAAATTTTCATTATCCTGGGGTGTGTCATCAGGGCATTTTACTCTAGGTTAGACGTGCATGCTCATCTTCCCTCACCCCATCCTAACCTAACAGTAGAGGCTAAGTATACATATGTAAATCATTGTAGAGCTTCTTTTATTCCATATTCTAGGATAAGTAATATATATGATCCCACAATAAGCCAATAATAGCAAGGACAAGGATGTATAAGTCAAGTGTTTTGGTCACATGAATAGTAATACCACATCTTCTGATACTGGTACAAACACTTAGCTTTAAGGAGGAATGCATGACCCTCTGCTCTTCTAAATCTCCTGAAATCACATAATAGCAAATGGATGATTTCTTAAAAGCCAAAAACACAATTATCATCATAACCTTTCAAAAAGGAAATTTTCGAGCTTCAGCTGGCAGTAAGGGGTTTTGTCTGGAGAGAGACTGTATTACTTTGTCACAATAATAATTAGTCGTGAAAATGTCGTCTCTGTGCCAGTAGTGAGACTAAAATGTCTGGATGTCAATATAAATAGACATCAGGATGCCATACAAGGGGTTGAAAATATCATTGAGATTGTGGGTGTTTTGTTGGCAAAATAAAGATGTTGAGCAAGCACATATGTTATTCCAGTAAGCCACAGACTGCAAGAAATCCAAGCTTGAGTGAGGAAGCGCATGTTTTCTCTTGAGCTAGGAGGCAAAACACGAGGAAGCTTTCAAAGCTGCCAGACCAAGCATTCTTTTGTTGGGAACACCTGATACGTATCAGTACAGGTGCAGCCACAAATTTTTCTCCAGGGACTGGGGTGTAGGAAGGAAAATATGTGTTCTAGGGTGAGGAGGAAGCAAATGGAATTGATGCTTATCACACACAGCCTATTTAATTAAAGAGACATTACTGTTCATCCCAAGAGTAAGCTTTTCAAACTAAGGTGACTTAAGAGGCAAGAGATGGTTGCAAGTAGCTTAGGACTTTCTGAATGTTTTAAAAGGAATTTTAAATGAAGGTAGTTTCAAAAAGAATATCTAAGTGATATCTTTTTTCGTGACTCTGAATCATACGCTAGGCCTTGAGATACAGATATGGAAACCTGGGAGCTCACTTTCTTGTCGGAGCTGAGAGAGTTCTATGTGTGACTGCTGTGAGTCAGCTGACGTTTGTGTGGGGAGGTTTGAAACCTCTTTTCTGTAACTCTTTCACCTAGTGTTGTTTAGAAAAGAACATGTTGCAGTCAACAATACAGCTGCACCATCATCTGCTTTATGGCTCCCACTTCCGGACTGCCCAAGCGTGTCAGAGGAAGATAGTGAGGTAGACTGACAGTGTCGCTGTCTGTTTCTCAGGAGTGTGTAGCTATTGCCCCACTCTGTTTCCCCTAAAAAGAAAAAAAAAGCCCACTCTTTTATAAATAATTAAACTTATTACCTGCAAATATTTAAGCAATTCTCGCAAATACACAATTTAAACCATCACTTCAAAGTAATTATTGGCAAAGTCTACCAATAAATGGCCTTCCCAAAAGAAACATGACAGAATTTATTAATTCTGGAGCCTGAAGCCAAACAAGGGCTTTCTCCAGAGTGCCCCAAGAGAACTGGAAATCAAAATAAGCCCAAATCAATCAAATCAAAATTTGATTGAGTTACTATAATCTAATCTTAACACCCAAACTGCCTATGAATATGTAATCTAATTGACATAAGCGTATTCCAATTTATAAACCCTTCACACTAGCCCATTCAGTTTGGTGAAATTTGAGTGGCTCACTAGGCTATGTACTTTGTTTGGTGAACTAGTTGGTGTTAAAATAATCTGTAGTTTACTAAAATATTATTTGATTAAGTTACAGTGTCTTAAGCATAAATCAGCTCAGGGATGTTCAACTCACATAGGGAGCAACTACAGTTTTATTCAATTTTCCATACCTCAAAATCAACACCCTACACTCTGGTAATCAGCATACTGAATGCTAGAAGCAAATCTCTTGGGTTTCACAGTGTTGATTGCCATGATGAATATTAAATGTTAGCAATTAGACATCAGTGGTGAAATTAAAAGTATTCATATTGCATGGAGAGGAGAGTGGTTGCAAATATGTTAGAGACTTGCTCAAAGCTTGCATGAATAGGGTATAAAAAGTAAACAAAGGGCCAGGCACAGCGGCTCACACCTGTAATCCCAGCACTTTGGGAGGCCCAGGCAGGTGGATTACCCGAGGTAAGGAGTTCGAGACCAGCCTGGCCAACATGGCAAAACCCGTCTATACTAAAATACAAAAATTAGCCAGGTGTGGTGGCAGGTGTCTGTAATGCCACCTACTCAGGAGGCTGAGGCAGGAGAATCACTTGAACCTGGGAGGCAGAGGTTGCAGTGAGCTGAGATTGCACAGCTGCACTCCAGTCTGGCAACAGAGCAAGACTCTGTCTCAAAAAAAAAAAAAAAAAAAAAAAAAAAAAGAAGTAAACTAAGACAGAATTTACCTGTTAGGTGGAGCCCAGGGTTTGCTCCCTATAGTCTTGTGTCTAGATATTGGTTATGATGACTTCTGATGGCCTAATCTATAACACAGAGGTAAAAGATCCTGACTCTGAGTGCTGTGTTAGCCTCTAATCAGGCATAGGAGTTTTCAGAGAACCTAAGATGACAGAGAGCTGGACCTTATTAAATACACAAAACTGCATAGTTTTGGACCTGCTTGCTCATCAATGTTTGATGAATAAATATCTGTATATGTGGCAGAATTTGGTAGGAAACTCGCATTCTTTATGACCTTGTAGCAAGGTTAAGGAATAACTAAGTAACCCTTACCCACCTCAGCTTCTTCTATGGCTACTGTTACCTTCTGGAAAGAACCTAAGAATTGTGTATGATCAAATTGCCTTAGATAAGTAGACCCTGCTTTCAAAGAATTCACAAAGGACTTTCTTTTTGTTCTTTTTTTGGAGACAGAGTATTGGTCTGTCACGTAGGCTGGAGTGCAGTGGCACAATCTTGGCTCACTGCAACCTCTACCTCCTGGGTTCAAACAATTCTCATGCTGAGCTCAGCTTCCCAAGTAGCTGAGATTACAGGCAGTAGAGACAGGGTTTCATCATGTAGGCCAGGGTGGTCTCAAACACCTGACCTCAGGTGATCCACCTGCCTCGGCCCCCCCAAATGCTGGGATTACAGGTGTGAACCACTGTGCCCAACACACAAAGGACTTTCAACAAGTCAAATTACTGCTCAATTAGTTCAAGGCTTGGGAGTCCAGAGGCTACCAAAGTTCTCAGAGACTGACCAATCAATGGTCATGCTCCAGACCCTTTAAACTATAAATAAATAAATATATACACATTTATGTATTACTCCATTTTCAGACTGCTATAAAGAACTACCTGAGACTGGGTAATTTATAAAGAAAAGAGATTTAATTGACTCACAGTTCTGTATGGCTGGGGAGGCCTCAGGAAACTTACAATCATGGTGGAAGGTAAAGAGGAAGAAAGGCACATCTTGCATGACAGCAAGAGAGAGAGGTGCGTGGGGGAAACCACACACATTTAAACCATCAGATCTCATGAGAACTCACTATCACAAGAATGGCATGGGAGAAACTGTCCTCATGATCCAATAACCTCCCTTGACATGTGGGGATTACAATTTAAGATGAGATTTGGGTCGGGGTGCAGAGCAAAACCATATCAGTTTATATAATTGTTTATTTATTTATATGGTTATTCTTAGTAAAATAACCTTAAATGTGTGTGTGTACATGTATATATAGATATATAGATACATACATATATATAGTAGTGAATAACCTAATGAATATCAATTACTCAGCTTTTTTTTTTTTTTTTTTTTTTTTTTTTTGCATCAGAAACATACATCTTGGAAAAATCAAAATATTTCCACATTCCCTAAGAAATAACTAACTCCTCTTTTAAAAGTTCCTGGGAGGGCAAGTTGTAGGGAGTCCAATGTTCGATGTACTGGAAGGAATTTCTTGATGTCTACCCTAAATTTTGCTATTGACAAGTAAACAATTATGAATGGCACGGATAAAGGTAAAATGTCTTGTATCTCAGAGTTTAACTGTGGGTTTCTCTCTCCTCAGTTCTTGATTTTCAGTCATTCTGTTTGTTTTGTTTTCTTGTTTTTCCAACTTTATAGTTGGGTCACTCACTGTATTCTCATATCTAACCTGGCAGTTGTCTTTTGTGACTATCCTGGCAGTTGCCCTTTGTCACTATAACGGTTAATAAGGAAATATAAGCCAAAATGGAAGCCTTTTCATTACACTAAAAATGCATCGTTAATTACACAAGTATGAGTAGCCGCCCTTTGGATGACTTGTCTCCAGGCTTAGGTTAGGGAGGCATCCTGGTCCTGCCGTGAGCTGTAATTTACAGAACTGTAAACTTCACTTTCCTCTATTTCCTCCTCCTCTACCCATCCCAACAGCCACCACAGTTTTTAAATATAGAGCTGTCCTTTTTGGTCATAGTTCAGGGCTAGTTATAGCAATATTCTCTGGATACTCAGCCAGACTTTGATGATCTTTTTAAAGGCACCAGTTAAGAATACCATAAGTTAAGAATACATTGCTCCACAAGTTCAAAGTAAAAATTCCCAGTTTCCTTTCCCATAAGTACTAAAATAAAGTTAAGAAGTCCTTTTTTTCCCATTTACACAAATCCGTGTTTTGCTTCAAATTGCTTTTCTTCCTAATGTTTGAAATCGGTAGCCAATGTTCATTTATTATACATTTTTCTGAACACTGTTTCTGTGGTGGATATAGCACTAAAGTAAACTAAAAACAGATTGAGACACATATGTGTATGCCCTGGAGGAGCTCACAAGACTACTAGAGGAGGAAACCTAGCATGCAAATAATCACACCCTGATGATACATTGTGATGAGTGATTATAACATAATAATCTCTGAGCTTCAGTCTCTTCAGTAAAATGGAGCTAATAATTGTTCTTTTTTCACAGTGGACAGAAAACAATTATCACAGTATCTGGCAGAGAGTAAGCTCTCAATAAATGGTTGCTATTGTTTATTTCTCATTTTTCAAGGTCCAATTCATTTGTGAAGGTCATTATAGTCCACTCCTGCCTAACTCTCCAACTTTACTTTTTTAATTAAAAAATAATATGAATATGCATATAGAACACACACAACAGCATTGTATTATTTTTTAATTATTTAAAATTATTTCTTAATTACAAATACTACAGTCTTCTAAGTGGTGTGAGCTCCACAAATGATCCAGTAGCATGGTGTGTAAGAATACAAATTGCTGAAGCTGTGAAGTAACTGCTCTATATAAGAAAAGGGCTGGGTGCTTAGTTAATTATGGTGCACTGGGAGAACATTTTTCTCTCAAATATCTGCTAAAATGATAAGTGGATTTTAAAGTTACAGAAACTCAAGAAGTGCAAATGAAACATTTAAAAGGGAAATAGTCTGAGTTAAAAAATTTTGGAAGACGTAAAGTAGATCAGAGTGGTAACTGACTTAACTAGAGTCTAAAATGCCTTTAAAATGGGTACCTGATTCATAGCAAGCAAAGCTCCAAGAGGCTCAAAAGGACTTGGAGGTATTTGGTATCACATAGGGCCAAGAAGAGGAACAGGCTGAAAAGGAGGGAAATGGGTTGACTGTTTGAAAATGAGGTAGCTGGACTCTATGCAAACAGGTTGTCAGCTCTTAGAATTCCCATCTGCAGAAAGGAGAATAGGGAAAAGGACCCAGTGTGGGGCTGCTCCAGCTGCCACATATGTCAATCCCAATTAAATTCTCAGGAATGAGAGAAATGATCATCTGGTGGGTCTGTGGATCCTGGGGATCTCCTGTAAGACAAACTTTGGCCAGAATTCCATTTATGACCTGACCTCCTCCCAAGTGCTCTCTCTTTGACAGGGGAGCCATGATGATGCTTTGGGTCCCTGAGACTCTGGATACAAACGTGAACTTGGACTCTATGTCCAACAGGGCTTTAGAATGCTGGCAATTTGCTTTTACCCAATATAAATGGTTGCAGGTCTCTTTGTGGAAAAACTGGGGTAAACATTACAGTAAATACTTGGCGTGGTGAGTTGTATGTGTGTTCGTGGGTATAAAAGGGCTAGGTAGAACTCCAGAAAAACTAATAGATTGTGAAAGAAAATATATAATCATACTGGATTTCTTGGCTCCATAGAAAACAATATTGACTCATGACATGTAAAACACAAAGTTATTATTTTAGCCAAAGAAAGTGATGTAACTGCAATGGTAGGGTGCTGGTGAAGGAGAAGTAGGGCCAGAGTATCATCTATGTGCTGGAACTTCAGCTGCCACTTCAGCAGCCCCTTCCAACTCCCAGTCAGTACTCTAATGGGCTGGCTTGGAATAAGGAGGGGAAGTCTCTTGCACACACTCATAAGCTTCAAAATAGCCTCGGGAGTCAAAATCTATAAAGGCATTCCCTCAAATGTCCTCATCTCATATGTCAGGAGTTCAGGATTTCCCAAACAGAGTCATGACTACTGTGGTTGAGCTTCCAGCCATCTTTGAAGTTTAGCAAGTCTGAATATCAAATCCTGGGTTTGATCTGCTTTTCCTGTGAATGCATTGCCTACCATGTGAGTGTTTGTGAAAGCTACCAAAAAGCCCCTCTGGTTTTTGTAGTTTTCAATTCATTAATTGCCCTCAGCTTTTCATTATTAATCTGTAGAGTTTCAATGCAGTTTACAAATAACCACTCAATTCTACTATCATTTTTCTCATCCCCCTACACATTTCAGTTACCCAAATCATCTCCTTGTTGAGTGCATTTCTCTCTACCTGCACATCCCAGCTCACCACCTATGAAAGTTTTATCAGGTAGACTGCCAATTGTTCCAGGGGCTTTCTGTATACCAATTACCTCTTTACTAGCCAAGGAGTGAGTGAACTCACTCCTATATCCCACCTTACTGCTTTCTTGGACAATTTCTGGCGCCAACAGTCACAGTCTGCACTCTCCAGAAAATGAATGTGAGCTTGATTGAGGAGTGAAAAGGTTTATGTGGAAGAACACGAGTAGAAGAAAAGGAATGGAAGCAGAATGGGGCAGGGTAAGCATCAGACCACAATACAGACGTGACAAATCTCTACCAGCCCAATGGGAGCTCTGGATCAAAGACTACCTGTGAGAGGAATCCTGCATTGGATGGAAACAGCCAGCCCTTTTACCACCTTCTTATGTGGCCATAAGCTATGGGTTATCTGAGAAGAGTATGAACTCAATTACCCTGCTTTGCGCCGTCATCAACGAGCATGCTGAGCTTATATTCTTGTGAACAGACACATAAGCATATGGTTTCTGTTCAATATGGTATGCACATTATACAGGGTCAACTCAGCATAGCTAAATGGAAGACTAAATGGAAAGGATATAGTGGGAGTGAAGACACACTTCCAAAGGACTCTCACTTGCACTGAATACCAGTCCCTAGGGTCATGATCTTCTTCTCATCCTCCTTAGTTAGCATGTCAATTTGAAAGACTGAAGTAAGACTACACTGTGTATAATATGTGTATTCACAAAGGGTCAATTTATCATTTGATTCATAAATGAAAATAACTAAAATGATGCTTGGCATCTTCTGACCACAAATGATGAAGTATTTAGCCAAAGTGGAAACTAATTTGATTTTTCATGGAGTTATAAAAGAAAGCCAAGAAAATGTCTTAGTGTAGAATGTTTTATGCTTACTCAATTTTAAAGGTTTAGGAGATTTTCTAACAATCATCAGAAAGTATTTATCAAGTGACTATGCTTAGCCTGGTCTTTGCAACAGAAAGATATTTTACTGTGGAATGTCTTTTGAGTTTGGGATAGTCAATAAATCATTCTAACTTCCAGATAAACCATCACCTAGAAAAACTCTTAATCTATTTCTTCAAAATGCAACTGCTCAAGTTATTATAAATTTACTTGACCTTTTTTCCTTCATAGGAATTTTTAAATTACAAAAGTAAAACATACTTCAGTTTTTTTAAAAAAGAAAATGATATAAAAATAGTTACCTATCATTTCTCCTTTAGGGAAAGAATACCAGTTTTGTTATTTCCCAGATACTTTTCTGGATATCTTACTTTTAATCTGGGCAAACTTACATGTGTGAAAGAATTACCAAATCTATTAACTGAAAAGATCATAATTCCCCACAATAAATTGTTCTATCATTGAATAATTGAAAAGTAGCATACCATGAAGGAGAGGAACTCAGTTGCCTGCCTAGTTTTAATTAGCAACTATCAAGATACCTTTGAATTAAATTATTAAATTATCTTCAAGAATTCCTCATAAAATTTGTTGTAACAAAATCATTGTCAGAGTTGTTCCTCTTGATTTATTGAACAGAATATACATATATGTTCTATAAAAATATCTGTAGCTATAAATATTTGTTTCTTAGATAATATAAACACTTCTATCAAGTCATAACAGGTGGAGAATGGATTCCAGGCTCTGAAAAGAGCTCAGATATTTGACACTTTTATGAAATCACTAAGAAAAAATACCCACAAATGAAAATTTTAAGTCTTTCTATGGTGCCAATATTCTTTCTAAGTCAGTCATAAGCCAGGGGTACCTTGGTTAGTTGCTTCCCAGAACTTCTGAGACATGGTATTCAGAGAAAAAGTCTTAGGAGTCCTTAGCCAGGGTAATAGAGACCATCAATTATTTTCTTAATCATATCATTTAACAATAGGAATTCCTTGGCCTTGAATATTCTACTTGACTTTAACTATGTGGCCTTTGTGAAATGTTGTGCAAGAAAACTACTGAGATTCCACGGGGCCACATGTCCATCTGGGTTTGATTTAGTTAAGCCATCAAGTACTTGTGTGCAATATTTCAGACACATGGTTTTGCTTCTCTACTTTTCAAGTAAGTTCTATTTACTTAGGCAGATGTTGCAAATTAGCTCTTAAAATACTGCAAATGAAGTAGGGAAATTCTTTATGGTAGAGCTAACTCTAATGTGAATTTCATTACTAACTCACAAAGACAGGCCAATCCCAGAATTCTACGGAAGTCTTCAAGAAAATATTTTTTAAAGAAATGTGAAGATGTTCTCCCCGCTACACACACACACTTTCTTGTCCCTCGATATGTGTTGGGCCAATGCACCTTATGGGCATCTTAGCAATCTGGAAGACATTGAACTCAGATTCACTCTTGGCCGTAGAAAATGTGAGTACCTCTAATATTTCCCAGTTTCTTCAGTTGCTCCATTAAACCCAAACTGAAAGAAGTACTCTATTAAAGCATCCAAAAAACTTTAAGTTGTAAGAATTTCATTAATTAGGAATGTGAGTCAATTCATTAAATTCACCATAAGGCAACATTAATTTATGTAATAGCACTTTCTAACCAGTTAAGACACTTTAAAATGCTGCTTTGAAACTATACATTATGAATAGAAAATATTTTTAATCATTATACAAAGAATATCTAAATTTTGTTTTCTTTTTAATTGGTCCCATCCAAAAGGAATGATAAATGAACATTTAAAAAATTAGAATAGAGCATATCTCAGTAAGCTTATCTATTCACATTTTCAACTGTCTTACTGTCTTCTCTTTGCTAATGACTCCTAAAACTATGCCTCCAGCACTCATTTATCCCAAATAGTCCAGTTCCATATTTTCAACCAAGTGTGCTATGAATCTGTCTGGATATAACTAGAACCCACACATTGTCAGTTACGCCATGTTGGGGAAGGCAGGATACCTGGGCCTTCTACGTTCAGACTCTGCTCTGAGTGCCAGCAGTATTGGCATTACCCATGAGTGTGTTAGAAATGCTGAGTCTCAGACCCTACCCAAGACCTACTGAATCATGATCTACATTTTAACGAGCTCCTCAGGTAATCTGTATAAACATTATTGAAGTTTGAGATGCATTGACTTAAATAAACCACATTGATTTTAGGGTCTGACAGTTTTGAGTCTGTTTTCTAGTCCTGTGATTTATCATCTGTGAGGCTATGAGCAAATTATTTCGTGTCTCTGAATCTCAATTTCCTCATCTGTAAAAATAAAGATAATGATACTTACTTTAAAAAGCTGTTGCAAACATATCCAAGAAAATGGGGATTTTTATCTGTGGGAGAGAGAAATAAATCAGTTACATCAAATATTAGGTTGAACCATATGAAATGGCTGCCTCAGTAGGTGAAAAAAATCATTCAAATGTTGACAGTTTCCTAGGGTTCATCCTTATGTAGCATAATAAGTTCTTAATAAATTACTGGTAATAAGTATCAGCATTAAATTTCTATGCCTGCCATCACAAACTACCACAAATTTAGTGGCTTAAAAAAAATGGAATAATGTCCTCTTACAGTTCTGAAGGCCAGAAATCCAATATCAAGGTGTTAGCATGATTGGTTTTCTCTGGAGGTTCTGAGGGAGGATTGGTTCTTTCCTCCCCTCTGGTGGCTGCTGGCCATCCCTGGCATTCCTTGGCTTGCAGGTGCATCACTCCAACCTCTGCCTCCATCTTCTCCTGGCTTTCTCTGTGCCTCTGTGTGTCTTCCCCTCTTAGAGTAGGACACCTTTCATTGGATTTGGGGCCCACCCTAAGTCCAATGTGACCTCATCTTGAAATCCTACTTCTAAATAAGGTCACATTCTGAAATTCTGTGTGAACATGAATTTTAAGGGGACGTTGCTAAACCCACTAACACGCTACAGTACCCTTCCTCCCTCCCTTTCAGTAATACTAGTAACACCAATCTTAAACACTCAGAGTCGTTCTTGATCCTTTACTTTCTCATAATTCTTTTTTTTTGTTTTTGAGACAGAGTCTTGTTCTAGCCCAGGCTAGAGTGCAGTGGCATGATCTCAGCAAACTGCAACATCCGCCTCCTGGGTTCAAATGATTCTCCTGCCTCGACCTCCAGAATAGCTAGGATTACAGGTGGTCATCTCCACGCCCAGGTAATTTTTTGTATATGTAGTAAAGATGGGCTTTCACTATGTTGGCCAGGCTGGTCTTGAACTCCTAATCTCAAGTAATCCACTCGCCTTGACCTCCCAAAGTGCTGGGATTATAGGTATGAGCCACCACACTCAGCCTTGTATTTCTTATATTTAGTTGTGCCCATGTCTAGTGGCTTTCTTCTTCAAAACATTTCTCAGCTTTGAGCAATATGGGGCAAGGCTTATGTTATAAAATTTAGCAAAAAATAGAGCAGGTCATAACAGACCCACAGCTTAAGCAGTCTCCACCGTTGGGTGAAAGAGCTCTGAGGGCTCTTGATAAGCTTGATAAGCTTCTAGCATCTTTGTTAGAAAAAGACACCTCCTCTGGGCTAGTGTAACGCTGCTTTCAGGTACCCACTCACTTTCTCAGTAGAGTGCCTTGTACTGTGAATTACCCTATAAAATATGTAGCATCCCTGAGTTATAAAGTGGATTATATCAAAATAATAGTACTAATGTTAAAATTTATACTCAAAATTAGTGGAAATGCATCAAAATGGTAGTTGTGGTTGTTCCTGCAGAGGTGAGATTAAGGGCAGAGTCAAGCCCACTCTCACTTTATAGAATGAGCGTATATTCATTTATAATATGAAAAATAACCTACACCCTCCTTCAATATCTAGGGAAAAAAATTATTTTAAAAAGAGTGAATAAATTATCTACCAAATGAATTTGTCATTTGGCTGAATTTTTAAAAATGAAATGTAAGCCAAAACTCTAGAAGATACTTTAAAAAATTAGAAGAAAATAAAGGAAAAGGGTTCATTGGTATCTGGACTTTCTCAGTATGGAAGCAATAAAAGTGTTTCAGTTATTTGTTGCTTTTTAACAAACCATCTCAAAACAATCCCAGTCATTTATTATCTTTCATGAGTCTCTGAGTTGATTGGCATCAGCTGGGTAGTTCTCCTGTTCCATATGGTGTTGAATAGGGCTGCAGAAATCTGGAGGCTTGACAGTGCCAGGAGGTCTAAGATGTCTCTTTCATATGGCTTGCATTTGGTTATGGCAATTGCCTGAAAGGTCAACTGAGTCTGTCAAATGGACGCCTCAGTTCACTTCTCTGGACTTCTCTATGGGGTTGGAAGGTGAGAATTGCAGATGTCTTAAGGTCAAACTTGGACAGTCATGTGATATCATTTCCTATATTCTATATGTCAAAATAAGTCACAGGACCAGCCCAGATTTAAGAGGAAAGAAGAGAAATAAAGTGGGAAGAGAGGCATCTTTAATCCACTGCTAACAGCAATGAGAAAGGAAAAGATCAATTCCTACAATTATAGGAAAAAATTCAGATTGTCAAATGCTTTATAAAACAGCAATAAATGAGGGACAACATTAGAAAAAAATCTGCAAAAAATATGACTAATAAAACATTGTAAAACTCTCAGGTATAGAGATTCGAGTTATACTCTTCAGTTCACAGCACATTATTTTTTTCTATCTATTAATGGCCTCTTTCTCTTATTTTACTTATTTTCTTTCCCTCCATTTCAGTTCTCACTTCTGTTTCTCTCCTTAGCATAGGCAACCACTAAAGCTCCTATTTTGCATAATTCCAGGAATTGCACCGCATGTAGCAATCTTGCTACCCATTCTGATAAATATCTACTCATATATCTTAAAGTATGTGAGCAATCTTTTAATATATGTACTGCAATTTTGTACATTGTTTTAAATATTTATAAATGATGTTTAACTTTTAACTTTAAATCTCATTCCTTGGGATTTCCAGTCCCTAGACCCTCATTTAAGAAGCTTAGAAGTGGTCACTCTATTCTAAAAACAAATAAAAATTTTATCAGATGGAAAAATTAACTTTTCTTAAATGCATAACAGAAGTGAGTTCACAGGGAAATTGGAGAAACCAACAGAATACAGAGAATCACAATTTATCAGAGCAGAAACCTGTGAGCAGCAATCGTCAGAGAACAAGTGCCAGGGTAGGGAAGCCTGAACTGTAACTGATGAACTGCTGGAGGCAAAGTGTGAATAGCTGTGAGAGGCAAAAACTCCAAGGGGGCCCAGTCATGAGAGGAAGATGCCACACTCATGCTTTTTACTTCCTGGAGCTCTACCAGGTTTGCACAGTGAATATTAAAGAAAAAAAAAAAAAACCCTTGTCCTTCCAACAGAAAGAAAGAAAAAGGAACCATTTTGAAATATGCCAGAGCATTCTGTTCTGCTCTAAGGAGAAACTGTTTATCCAGAACCTAACCTACTGGAGTTTTATCAGAGCCTACCTATTCAGGAAGAAGAGAAATACCTAACTCCACCTTCCTCTAGCCAGCCTGCTCTACCTAGTGGGTGGGGGATGGGAAGACAAACAGAAACGCATGTGTGAAGTTCACAATCCAGAAGCATAGGCTTACTAAAAGACTAAAACCTAATCATAGGACTACAGAATTATTCCTCAACCCAACCCCTCACCACCACATTACTAAAAGTGCAAGACATACTGAAAACCAAAAAAAAAAAAAACACAGTTTGAAGAGACATAAAAAGCATCAAAACTAGACTCATACATGACAGGGATGTTGGAATTATCTGACCAGAAATTTAAAACAACTATGATTAATAAGCTAAGGGTTCTAATGGATAACACAGATGACATACAAAAACAGATGGGCAATGTAAGAAGGAAGATGGAAGTGCCAAGATAAAAACAAAAAGAAATGCTAAAGATCAAAAACACTGCAACAGAAATGAAGAATGCCTTTGATAGGCTTATTAATAGGCAAAATATAGCTGGGGAAAGAATCTTTGAGCTTGAGGATATCTCAACAGAATCCCTCCAAATTGAAAAGCAGAGCCGGGCGCGGTGGCTCACGCCTGTAATCCCAGCACTTTGGGAGGCCAAGGTGGGTGGATCACGTGGTTGGGAGCTCGACACCAGTCTGACCAACATGGTGAAACCCCGTCTCTACTAAAAACTACAAAAAATTAGCCGGGCATGGTGGCACGTGCCTGTAATCCCAGCTACTCAAGAGGCTGAGGCAGGAGAATTGCTTGAATCTGGGAGGCAGAGGTTGCAGTGAGCTGAGATTGTGCCATTGCACTCCAGCCTGGGTGACAGAGTGAGACCCCCTCTCAACAACAACAACAAAAAAAAAAAAAAAAAAAAGAAGAAGAAGAAGAAAAGCAGAGAAAAAAATGAGTGAAAAACCCTGCAGAGTATGTAAGAACTGTGGGACAACTACAAATGCAATAACTTACATGTAATAAGAATACCAGAATAAGAAGAGAGAAAGGAACAGAAGAAATATTGGAAACGACGACTAAGAATTTTTCCAAAATAATGTCAAACACCAAACTACAGATCCAAGAATCTCAGAGGACACCAAACATAGAAAGTGTCAGAAAAACTACACCTAGGCATATCATTTTCAAACTACAGAATATCAAAGATAAAGAAAAAATTACGAAAGAAGCCAGAGGAAAAAACACAAAACCTACAGAGGAGCAAAGATAGGAATTACATCTGACCTCTTCACAGAAACCATGCAAGCAAGAAGATGGTGGAGTGAAACATGAAAGGTTTTGAGAATAAAAAACCACAACCTAGCATTCTGAACCCTGCAAAAGTATCCTTCAAAAGTGAAGAAGAAATAAAGACTTTTTCAAAAAAAAATGGAGAGAATTGTTGCCCATTGATCTGCCTTTTAAGACATGTTAAGTGAAGTTCTTCACAAAGAAGGAAAATAAGTCAGGAACTTGGATCTACATAAAGGAGAGCTTCTGAGAAACAATAGTAAAATTAAAATTCTTATTCTTAACTGATCTAACAGATAACAGTTTTGTCAAAATAATAATAGCAATGATATATTCAATTATATATTATATCTTGTTATATATTGTTGAATACATGTATATTCAATTACATATTATATACATAATTATGTATAAATGAAATGAATGACAGAAAGAATACAAAAAATGGGAGGGAGGAATTAAGATTATTTTGTTATAATAAGGTACTTGCACTACCCTTAAAGTGGTATAGTGCTATTTGAAAGGACACTTGAATTAATTCTAAATGTATATTGCAAACTCTAGAGCAACAACTAAAAGTCATAAAAAATAAGTACAACTGATATGCTAAGAGAGGAGAGAAAATGGAATCATAAACTGTTCAGTTAAAATGTACATGCCTGTAGTCCCGGCTACTTAGGAGGCTGACGTGGGATGATCCCTTGAGCCCAGGAGTTAAAGAACAGCCTTGGGAACATAGTGAGCCCCTTCTCTTAAACAGAAAAAAAAAAATGAAAAACCTAAACTAAACTAGAAATAAAAGCACAAAAGGCATACAAAGAGTGGAAAACAAAAATAGGAACAAAGGACAAAGAAAACAGTAACAATATGGTAGATATTCATCCAACTGTATCAATAATCACTTTCAACATCAATGGTCTAAATATGCCAATTAAAAAACAGATTGTCAGAGTAAATGAAACAACAAGACCCAACTATATGTTTTCTATAAAAACCCACTTTCAATATAAAGACACATACAAATTAAAAGTAGATAGATGGGATTGGATAATCTCTTACATATTAAAAACAAATTTAAAACATTGAGTTATTGTGTATCACTAGTTATAATAACTTACCAAAATCTACTATAAATTCTGATAAAGGGCAAAGTTTTTTAAATAAGTAAGTATACAACAAAAGATAAACCATCCTAACACTAATCAAAACAAGCAAGAGTAGCTATATTAATTTTAGACTAAGCAAACTTCAGAGAAGAAAAGTTATCAGGGATAAAGAGAGACACTACATAATGATAAAGGGGCCAGTTCTCCAAAAATAAAAATAGTAACAATCCTTGATGTTTGTGTACCTAACAACAGAGCATCAAAATATGTGAAGCACAAATTATTAAAACTATAAAGAGAAAGAAATGAATCCACTATTATGGTTGAACACTAAATCTGATGCCTTTTTCTAATTTTTCTGTCATTGCTGTTTTTGATATTTATCCATTGCTGTAGTTTGATATGGGTTTTTCCCACCAAAACTCACTTTAAAATTTGATTCCCAGTTTGACAGTATTTGGAGGTGGGGCCCAGTGGGAGATGTTTGTTTCATGGGGACAGATTCCTCATAAAGAGCTTAGTGCCATTCTCACAGAGTGAGTGAGTTCTTGTTCTGGCGAGACTAGATTAGTTCTCACAGGAATGGACTAGTTCCTGTCAAAGCAGGTTGTTATGAAATCAGGATGCCCCTTGGGTTTTCCCTTTTTGCACATATTAGCTTCCCCTCTGACCTTCCAGCACTTTGCGATGCAGCACAAAGCCCTTACCAGAAGCTGAGCAGATGCTGGTGCCGTGCCCTTGGAACTTCCCAGACAGCATAACTGTGAGCTAAATATACCTCTTTTCTTTGTAAATTACTCAGTCTCAAATATTCTGTTATAGCAACATGAAGTGATCTAAGGCATCCATATTTCTTACATGTACAATTGATCATTGAACAATGTGAGAGTTAGGGACATGATTTCCCTCCATGCAGTTGAAAATTTGTGTATAACTTTGACTCCCACAAAACTTAACTACTAATAGCCTACTGTTAACACAAATAGTTGATTGACAAATAGCTTGTATTTTATATATACTATATTCTGTATTCTTATAACAAAGTAAGCTAGAGAAAAGACAAATGTCATTAGAAAAGTCGTAAGGAAGAGAAAATATATTTACTCTTCATTACGTAGAAATGGGTCATCATAAAGATCTTTATTCTCATTGTCTTCACACTGAGTATGCTGATGAAGAAAAGGAAGAGGAGGGGGTGGTCTTGCTAACTCATGGGTGGCAGAGATGGAAGGGGTGGGGGAGATGGAAGGGGAGGCAGGAGAAGCATGCACACTTGGTGTAACTTTACAGAAATACATGATAATTCCTGCCTGACATTTTTGCTTTTTCATTTTTCTAAATGTTTCCATAATACCATTGCTTCTTCCACTGTTTGCTTTAGTTTCAGTGTCTCTATTATAGAAAGATTCATGTTGTGAAAGATGTCAAAAGCAGTTTTGAGTCATCAGAAACCTGCTGCCAGATTGTCTAATGTCAGTTTATTTCCTGGCACTGCTTCTACATCTTCTTCCTCATCGTCAGGCACTGGTTCGGAAGCACTCATCTACATCAAATCATCTTCCGTTAATTCCTCTGATGTGATATCTGTTAGCTGTTAAATTTCTTCAAGATCCATATCTTGAAACCCTTCACACTGCCCACCCCCCACCTTTTTTTTTTTCATATCCACAGTCTCTTTCATGATTTTCTTGATTGGCTCTGTTGCAAATCCTATGAAGTCATGCACCACATCTGGACATGTCTTCTCTGGCAGGAATGTGTCTCCCACATCAAGTTTTGGGCTTGATGGCTTTCACAGCTTTTCCTAGAGCAATGCTGGTATCGTTAGTGGTGTAATCCTTCCAGACTTTCATGTTACTCTATCGGGGTTTTCTTTCACAGTGTTGGCAACCCTTTCCATAGAGTACCTTGCCTAATGAGCCTTAAAGGTCCTTATGACCCTGATCTAGAGGGTAAATTAGAGACGTTGTGTTTGGGAGCTAGTAGACTACTTCTTTACCTTCAGTGTTGAATTCATGGGGAGGCCAGGGACATTGTCCAATATCAAAAGAATTTTAAAAGGCAGTCCCCTACTGGCAAGTTACTTCCTGACTTCAGGGACAAAGCAATGATGGAACCAATCCAGAAAAAGGGTTCTCATTGTCTGGACCTTCTTGTTATACAACCAAAAGACTGGCAGCTGGTGTTTATTTTTTCCCTTCAAGGCTCAGGGGTTAGCAGCTTTATAGATAAGGGCAGTTCTGATTATAAACCTAACTGCATTTACACACAACAGTAGAGGTAGCCTATCCCCTTCCCGCTTTAAATCCCGGTGCTCACTTCTCTTCCTTACTAATGCATGTCCTTTGTGGCATTTGTTTCTAGAATAGGGCAATTTTATCTGCATTAAAAATCTGTTCAGACAGATATCATTTTTCTTCAGTGATTTTCTTAATGGCATCTGGGAACTTGTCTGCTGCCTCTTGGTTGACAGAAGCTGCTTCTCCTAATATCTTGACATTTTAAAATCCAAGCCTCTTTCTAAAATTATCAAACCATCTTTTGCTGGCATTAAATTCTTCGGCTTTATATCCTGCATCTTCCTTTTTCCTTAAGTTGTCATATAATGACCTCTTTTTCTCAAACCATTTTAGAGTCTATACATATGCTTTTCATATAGCAATCCCTCACTCACATAAAAACTGCATTTTCAATATGAGATAAAAAGGTATTTTTCAAAAAGTATGTTTTCTTTGCACCTGCTGGTGTAGCTTCAGGAACCCCTTCACAAATTTTCTTTTTTTTTCTTTTTTTACACTGGTCCTAATGCTGGACTAATCTATCTTGAAATGGTGGGCAACTGTAGATCTCAGTCCATGGCATATATCAAGCGATTCAACTGTTTCTTGTAATATCATGAGTTTTCTCTGATTCTTGGGAGCACATTGAGCATCCTTAGGAGTATTTCATACACGTCCCATAGTGTTATTCAAGGTTTATGGTATTGCACTAAATATGATGAAAAATATGCAAGAACCACAATGATATGCGATTTACTGAAGAGCTGAACTGCTCACACAGAGATGATTAGCATCACACAGCATTTTAAATGGGTATTGGCAACACCTGAGCTCACTGCAATAGCAAGAGGAGGTATCTATGAAGTTATTACAGTAGTATAGCACATACTACAGTTACTTTGTGCAGTTATGATTAACATTGCATCTTTACAATTTTTAGATTTCTGTCAACTGCCAACAGCACCATATATGATCTGTTAAGTGTTTGTGTGTATACATTTTGGTATATTTTAACTTTTTATAAGAAATTTGGGATATTTTATATTAGTAAATGATAGAATAGACTAGTATTTACATATATTTTATGCATCCATGGCATGTATAGCTCTTTCTTAATCCTTTGATATTACTAGGCTATGTGGTTCATCTATGAGTTTTTTCAGATTGTTGTAAATCTTAAAATAGTTTTCCACTGTATTTATTGAAAAAAATTTGCAAATAAGTGAGGCCTCACAGTTCAAACCTGTGTTGCTCAAGAGTCAGCTGGCTTCTCTTGGCTGCATGATATTTCATACTATGCATCCACAATATTTTATGTATTATTCTCCTAGCAATGGACACCACTTTGGCTGCAATCTCTTGCTACTGTAAACAATACTGGGAAGAAAACCTTTTATTTATTGCCTCTCAGACTCTAGCCAACCCTTCTGAAGGCCAAGTTCCGCACACTGCACTTCCCAGACTTCCTTGTCAGCTCACTTCTAGTTATGTCCTTCCAATAGAAGATACTGGCAGAAGATCACAAGACATGAGGTGGGGAAAAGGGGCTCTTCCTGCCAACAGCCTCTACTGGCATTCTTCCATCAGCAGCAGGCAGCTAGGGCTGCAGCCTAGAGCTTCATTCATTGTACATAGCACCAGCAGCATCACACCTGCACAGCGATGATGGCAGATGAGCCGTGCCCCTTAGCAGTCTGAGCTCCAGCTCTGTACCCTTTCAGTGGTTCACGTACCATCAGCCTTGTAGCACCTTCCTCTCAGAGGTCTGGGCACCAACCCCAAAGGCTCCCTCCTCAAAGTCCCTAAGTTGTGTTCATATCACCTCTTTCCTTTTGTTCCCCCAGTTCCAAAAGTGATAGCTACTATCCACAGTTATTAATCCCTGAGTTACCCCAGTGTGCACTATGACCTCTTTTATCCTTCCAATACCTGTTTAATTTGACCCCTGTATTAAATATTTACTGAAATATTTAGCATGACTTTTTTTTTTTTTTGGTCTGGACCCTGATTGATTCATTTCTTTAAATCTCTGTGCAATCATTTTAGGGAGAAAGGGGAATTACACTCAGAAGTGTGGGCTGGGCGCGGTGGCTCAAGCCTGTAATCCCACCACTGTGGGAGGCCCAGGTGGGTGGATCACGAGGTCAAGAGATCGAGACCATCCTGGTCAATGTGGTGAAACCCTGTCTCTACTAAAAATACAAAAAATTAGCTGGGCATGGTGGCACGTGCCTGTAATCCCAGCGACTCAGGAGGCTGGGGCAGGAGAATTGCCTGAACCCGGGAGGTGGAGGTTGCGGTGAGCCGAGATCGCGCCATTGCACTCCAGCCTGGGTAACAAGAGCGAAACTCTGTCTCAAAAAAAAAAAAAAAAAAGAAGTGAGATCATCAGTTATAGGGAATACGATGGGCAATTTTTAAAAATCCTGCTAAAGTCCATGCAAGCATGGCTGCCATGCTTAAACTCCTTCATTAGTGAATAAGAGGCTCATGCTTTCACATTCTCATTAATATTTTATATTTAATCCATTTTCCTAATTTTTGACATTTGGGCATAAAGTGGTGATATGGTTTGTCTCTGTGTGTAATTCGGATTACATATCTCGAATTGTAATCCCCACATGTCAAGGAAGGAACCTGGTGGGAGGTGACTGGATCATGGGAGTGGTTTCCCCCATGCTGTTTTCATGATAGTGAGGGAGTTCTTGGGAGACTTGATGGTTTAAAAGCGTCAGTTTTCCCTGCATTCTCTCTCTCTCTCTCTCTCTCTCTCTCTCTCTCTCTCTCTCTCTCTCCTGCAGCCATGTAAGACATGCCTTGCTTTCTCTTCACCTTATGCCGTAATTGTAAGTTTCCTGAGGCCTCTCTAGCCATGCAGAACTGTGAGTCAATTAAACCTCTTTTGTTTATAAATTACCTAGTCTCAGGCAGTATCTTAATAGCAGTGTGAAACTGACTAATACAAGTAGTATTTCATCTTGGTTTTAGTTTGCCTTTTCCTTCAATTATTAGCAAGTTTTGCTTTATTTTATTAATTAACTTTTTCTTTTGAGACAGGGCCTCACTCTGTCACCCGGGATGCCGTGCAGTGGTGTGATCTCGCCTCACTACAGCCTCAACCTGAAGCAGTCCTCCCACCTCAGCCTGGGACTACAGGTGTGCCACCATACCTGGCTAATATTTGTATTTTTTGTAGAGACAGGATTTTGCCATGTTGCCCAGGCTGATCTTGAACACCTGACCTCAAGTGCTGCCCACCTCAGCTTTCCAAAGTGCTGGGATTGCAGGTGTGAGCCACTGTGCCTGCCCGAGAGTTTTACTTAAAAAGTTGTTCCTCATTCAGACTTTACATTATTGCCAATATACCAACTTTGCTCGAATTTTATTATTTTTTATCCTTCTACTGCTAATTTATAGAAGTTTGCAATACAGTGTAGATATTAAACCCTTGTTAATTTTAGACTTCACAAATATTTTATCTTAGCCTAGTATCCATTAACTTCAACATGTGTACTTCTTTGAACAGAAATCCTGATTTGTGTATAGTCAAATCAATGGCTTTTTTGCTAAATTACTTTTGCTTTTTAAAACAGACTTAGTTGAATATACTTTTTATGAGTTCAATATTTTTAATAGAGTTCAATATTTTTTTCTATAAAGTTTTGTGCATTCTTTGTCAGGCTGATTTCTAGTTTCTATTTATTAATACTTTTTATTGCTATTCTAAATATTTTATTTTACATTATATTTTCTAGTTAGTTGTTGCTGCTAGAGAGGAATATATTTTATATTTGTGAGTTTAATTTTTTTCTGTGTTTACTATTACATGCCAAAACTTCCTGGCATTAAGACAGCCATCTTATTTTGCTCATGGATTTTGTGGGAGTCAGGAATTTAGACAAGAAACAGTGGGTACAATTTGTCTCTGCTTCATGATGTCTGGGGCCTCTGCTGAGAAGACTTAGTGGCTGCAGGTGACTTGACAGCTAGGGGCTGGAATTCCTTGGAGGTGCCTTCACTCACATGTCTAGGAGTTGAGTGAAGGCACCTCCAGCTTCTGAGTGGAACCTCAACTGATGTTTTAGGCAGAACACCTAGATGTCACCTCTCTCTTTGCTCTTTCCTCCTGGGCTGGTTTGAGCTTCCTCACAATATGGTATCTGAGATGCTGGTAGGCCAAGGGGAAGTTGCTAAGCTTTTTATGACCAAGTTTTGGATGTCATAATCAGGAATGTGCTGGTGGGAAAGATACCAGTATCACTAGGATATTCAGTGATGGCTCTCTTCTGCGTGCCAGGGCTGGTAATACAGAAGATGGTTACAGAGCTGGGTTCTTTAATAGAATGGATAAGTACCAATAGCCATGTATTGGTACTTAATCATTGGGAACCAGTTCAGAGGGACAACCAAAGGCCTTTGACTTATAGGGTGTCGCAGAGATGGTTAATTGTACATGTGTTCCTAGGGGTAAAATAAGCAGCAACACGGGCGCTGTTTAACATTTGTTGTAAGAATAAATAAAGACTAGAGAAGCAGGAAGTTGAGAGTGGTTGTCCAAACAAAAATTCATGATCATTTGTTCAGTTCCTGTCCTTGAGCCAATTTTGAGATGCAGAACCCATTGACTAAAGAAGTGTCTGGGTCCCTAGAAAGAAAGGCCTTGCAATACCATGGCAAGCATATATTGTAAAGATTTCCTCAGTCCCTTTCCAAAGTAACCTACAGTTACATTCAAGTGGCTACATACACATGGAAATGAAAATAAACACACTTTGTGAGGTCTGGTGGACACAGAGTATAAGTTGGCATTGATTCTCCAGCAGCATCATGGTCTACCTGTTACAGTTGGAGCATGTGGGGAGAGTCAACAAATGGAGTCCTGGCCAAAGTCTGACATATTTTTCTTGTCCATGAATGTATCAGAGGTATTGACATACCTGGCAGCTGGAACCCTGGGCTCCACTGGGTCCCTGGCCTGTAGAATAAAACTATCATAGTGGATGGAGAAAGCCAAGTGGGAGCCTTTGAAATCTTCAAAGTAAGGCATTCTCAGGTAGAGGAATGGGATAAATATGTGGACTTGCATGTGAAGAATGTAAACCAGGTGGACAACATGGATTGGCCCTAGTTTATGTTAGCCAGCCTTTATCAATGTGTCCACCGCAATGCTGGCAGAATGTACACACAAAGTGGCCGTGGCAGTTGAGATAGAGATTGTTCAGGAGCCCAACAGCAGAGACTGCTACTCATCAAGGCTCGTCTAGTTATAAATACTTCCAATATCTAACCTGCCAACAACAGAAACAAATGTTAAGCCCCAGACATAGCAGCGTTCCTCAAAAAGATCAACTGGCCACTTGGCTACAAACTGACTTCACTGGGATTCTTTCATGTTGGAAATGCCAGCAGTTTCTTCTCACAGGAATACTTATTCCTGATATGAATTTACCTTTCCCACCTACAGGAAAGCACCATTACCTGGGAATTTATGGAATGCCTAATCTACAGACATAGAATTCCACACAACATAACATCCAGTCAGAGAAGCCACCTTAACTGTAATACAAGAGCAAAAAGGTGGACCCATGATTATGCAATTTACAAGTGATATTACACATACTTCACCCACATCGCCCAGAAGCTGCTGGTGTTTTAAAGTGTTGAGCAACTTGTTGAAGGGGCAGCTGATGCACTAGCTAACAAGCAGTGCCCTGTGAGATGCAGCACTGTCCTTCAGGAAGCAGAACGTTCGTTGAATCAGAGACCTCACTATGGCACCACATTTTCATCAGGTACCATCAGGTTCCCATGGGTCTGAAACCAACGGGTAGTAGTAGAATTGGCCCCACTTACGATCATTTCCAAAGATCTACTGGGGTACTCTGCAGATTCCTGACTGGGCTGTCTGCAGGATGAGAAGCCCTCATTTCTAAAGCGGGCAGGCTCTCGCCCAGGGAAATAGCAAGGGATTCCTTGAAGTACAGGATACAGCTGCCCCTTAAACACTTTGGGATATTTATGTCCCCCAATCACCTCACAAGAAGAGAAGTCATCAGCTTGTTATAATTGATCCTAAAATGCATGAGGAAGAAGATTTCCTGGTATGATAGAGACAAACAGGAATATGTGTAGCACTCAGGTGATCCAATCTGAGCATCTCTTGCTACTCTTTGCCCATATTAATGGAAACATGCAGCAAGCCTAGCCAGAGAAGTTTATGTTTAATGGGAAGTTCTACTCTTCAGAAAAACTGCCAAGGCCAACATAGAGGGAAGAGAATTTAGAATGGATAGTGGAGGAGAAAGATGATGAGTTCTAGCTGTGGCCTTGAGACCAACTCAGAGACAGGGGCTCTATTTCGTCACACCGACCTCTCTGAAGTATCCCTGAGGAAATTAGGTCCATCAGAGCCCTTGAGGAGCTAGCTGTTTCCAAATATCTTAGAGAAAAGATTCACTGACCAGAATAGAGAAGGTGATTACCCGGCAGCCTGCGACTGTCAGCTTCTTCAGGATTTGCCTCAGCATTCAAGCTATGTTCAAATTCTTCTTGGAGAGACCCTAGTTCATGACTGAGCAAGACAGTGGTAGCAGAGGTTAGGCCCTTCTTTGGGTGGTGCCCAGCCAACAAACTGAGCGTGGCAGTGCCGTAAGGGCCTTTGCTTACCATGCAGGCCTCCTCCAATGGGCAGTGATTACTCTGGAACTTCCTGTTGGGCCAGCACAAATATTTTAAGGTCTTCATCGTGTTCTGATGATTTCCTCTTCACAGTCTTGCTTCTTCAGCTTCTCTTTCACAGGAGTTGCTCTCCAGTAAAATCTTTGTACTCTTAATTCCATCTCAGTTTCTGCCCTCCAGAGAACCTGACCTGCAACAGATTTTATTCATTTTTGTAAGCGGATTACCTAGCACAGTACCTGGAACATAATAGGTGCTCATTAAATATGTGATAACAGGATTCATTTATTTACAGCAGTCTATGGCAAACTACATGCCTAGTCATAGTCTAGTAGCATGGCAGAGACAAACAAGTTTCCTTTCTTCTTTTTTACTTTTATGTTCTGATTCAAGAAACCTTTAAGGATTTTAAGGCAGCAAAAATGATGATGTTTTCGTTGGCTTCTTATTCATTAAAATGAGACACAATCTAATTCTTCCAAGTCCTTTACAATTTTCTGAGGCAGAAAATTTTCCAGGCTGGGAAAAGAAGACAAATTTGTATTTACACCACAGGGCATTTTCACCAAATATTTTTTTCAAATGACTAACGATGTGTTCATCACAGCCAGTCAAATTTGAGATGCTACCCAAAAGGACAAGGCAGTAGAAATAATCCATCAGCCAAAAAAACCACATAAAAGCCTTCAGTGCAACTCTGAAGCCACCCACGCAGCTGCCTGAGCAATCAGTCAGGGTACAGAGGCAGGAACTCAACTCGTGGTGGCTAAAAGACTATTTGAAGAGCTTGGCAAAAGCTTGTGCATTTCATAAAGGGGCTTTTAAAATGAGAAACAAAAAATGATTTAGATCAGCTGCCCCCACTGCAATCCAGTTTCCTGTGTCACTTTGTAGACAGCTTTGCCACTATATATGATGCTTTGCTTCAGAGGACTAATATAAATAGCTCTATCCAAATGTACTGCACAAAACGAGAGCAATTCTGAGAGCACCTCTAGACAGATGAGAATCGTCTCTCTCTGGGTCAAAGTATTTAAAAGAAAAAAACTTGGGCAACTGTTTTTATCTCAGGGATAAGAAGAAATGCCCCAACAAATTTTCTTTGAGCATGCTAGTGACAAAGTAAGTGAAAAGCTGACCTCTGTACTAAAAACCTGATACATTCTCCACAGCAATGGTTCCCAGGGGCGTCAAGTTCATGTACCTTGCAAAGCAGAATCAAAATTTGAGGAGCCTTACAGAATGACTGTAAATTCCCACTGTACATTTTTTATTCCTACTAAAAGTCCCACAGTCATTTCTGAGTATGAATTTTGGAGTGATTTACAGCAATCATTTGAGTGAAATACTATGCAAAAACCCGTGAAGTCTGCTAATGCATATACCTGGCTCTTAAGTTGGCCAGCATGCCAATCTTGAACTTCCTCTTGGACAGAGGCCACACATTATTATGAGTTGTGCTGAAGCCTATAGTGGTTTTGAGATTGAAAGTAAATGCAGTTGAACACTGGGGCTATAACTCCTGTTTACCTGAGACATAAAGAACTTGGTATGTGTGTAAGTAAGCCCTCTATTCTACCCTTTTAGGAGAGATGAAATAATTTGGTGTTCTTCTACCACTCAATTTATATTCAAATTAAACTATAATAACTTTTTTCTGTGTAGAATTTCCTTGCTGTTTTGTTTTGTCAAGGCAAAAGAAACTCATTTAATAAAAAGGACCCTTAAACATATAAAGCACAATTGACTTCATCTAAAGGGAATTTTTTCCACATGTTCATGTATGTATTTGTAATTTATACTAAATACAAACACCCTGTTCTTTTGGCACATTAAACAACTGTTGCATATGTCTTACTGATCCTGGGGATACAGAGTGAATTTTGCAAGTAAATTCAATTTCATGTGTTAAATACATCTCTTTTAAATGGTAAATGAATTCACTTCAATGGAAGCTTCTGACACAAGCCCACTAAATGTAAATTGCTAGAGGAACTTTGCAAATCTGTTACCTATAATACTGTATACTATACCTCTAATTTCTCTTTAACTGCTAGCCATAGAAATGGTTGCTTTTTAAAACTCACATTGCAAATGGTTAAAACACATACATGCGATAGACTATGGTTTTAACCAGAATTGTGGTTTCAAAGGTTTAAATGATACATAGCAGCAAAAAAAAAAAAAAAAAAAAAAAAAAAAAAAAAAAAAAAAAAAAAAGAAAAAAAAAGGGAGAAATGATGAGAAGTAGCATTTTTGAGAATTTAATATGTGCCAGGCATTTATGAGGCACATTATCTCATTTCTGGTAGCCATACAAGTCCAGCTGCTTGTCATGTTTATCAACACATACTATATTACATTTCTTGGGAGCCAACTGTAATTTTGTTTAACATTTTGCTACAAGAGATACTGGAAAACTCTTTATGCTAATGAGAAAGTCTACTTTTTCCTAGTATCAATTAAAGAAAATCTTCATATCACACGCACATACTTTCTTTTAAATAATTTAGTGAGCATAATACCCATGCCATGCCAAGAGAAAAAGTATGCAAAACAGTGTTTTGGCACCTTTTGTTTCACGTAAATAATATCAATAGTTTGAATAGATTATTTCTGAGTGATGAGAAATTAATCAGTATGTGCTGGGCTGGAAAGCATAGTATAACTAAAGGAGAAATTCCAGTTCTGAAGACTGGAGGTATTATTAGATGTCATAAAGAGAACACCTAGGAAGTTATAAGATCTCATCTGAAGCTATCTATACATGAAAGATGATGCCCCGATTACCTACTTATGTATAAGAAACTCCCTCAAATACTGGTGGCTTAAAACTATTTACTGGTAGTAGTATGTCTCACTCTGGGCCTATTATGTCTATTTTGTGGGTCAGAATTTGGACAGGGTACAGTGAGGACTGCTTGTCTCTGCTTGACGATGTCTACTCAAATGGCTGGAGGCTGAAAGAGATGGGAAAGAGGGCTGGCCATCTCTCTCTTTCTCTCCATCTCTCTTTCTCTTTTCAAACCTCTATGTGGCTACCTAGGGTCCCTCCATGTATGGTGGCAGGCCTGTCAAACTTCTCACATGGTAACTGAGAATTCAAGAGGACCAGATAGGCTGGCATGACATTTCTTCTGCCATACTTTCAGTGGTCAGAGCAGTCACTGGTCAGCACAAGGTGAGGAGGAGTGTGAACAAATCACACCTCACACTTCTCGAGGTATAGATAATCAGGGAATTATGGCCCTTTTTAGTCAACCACAGATGAATGATAGAGACATTTTTAAATTTCAGGCATTAAAAGTCATGATTTCTTTTTAAGAGTATTTCAGATGGAGGCCCGGCACAGTGACTCACACGTGTAATCCCAGAACCTTGGGAGGCTGAGGTGGGCCGATCACTTCAGGTCAGCAGTTCGAGACCAGCCTGGCCAACATGGCAAAACTCTTGTCTCTACTAAAAATACAAAAATTTACCAGGCATGGTGGCACACACCTTTAATCACAGCTTCTTGAGAGTCTGAGGCACAAGAATTGCTTGAACCTGGGAAGCAGAGGTTGCAGTGAGCTGAGATGGTGTCACTACACTGCAGCCCCAATGACAGAGCAAGAGTGTCTCAAAAATATAAAAATAAGAGTATTTCAGATGGAAAAAAAAGTTTGAGTTGTCCAGATAATTACATTCATTCTGAACTCACATGAATAAGCACATTTCAAAAATAACATATTGGATCCCATTTCTTTTATCCTAAATCTTTGTCCTTACTATTTTGGTTTTCTATATCCTTGATATTTAATAGCAGTGACATTTAAAGCACACTATTTTAATCCATAACAATAGCATTATTTTCTCCTCTAATGTAAAATAACCAACCAAGAAAGGCAATCTATTAGGAACACCTATTGTGACTTCGAACACTCCTTCTGAAGCTTCCGTATTCACATCAGCCTTTAAGAAAATGAAGTTTTTAGAAATGCTACATAATAATTTAACAACAGAATTACACATCTGAGTTTGAAGGAATGTTGAACCAGCTGTTTAAATGTAAAATAAATCTGTTCCTATCAATAGCCCTAGAAATATGCTTTAAAAACCACATACTGTCTACCTAAGTAAAAGCAAACTCAAGTAATGATGCAGAACCTGGGTGTCCTGTCAGTAGGGAGACTCCTGGCAATGTGAAACCAGGATGTTTGGTTAAACTTCATGAATGGATCAGGGAGCACTAGCCCCCCAGCCCCACAGTCTCCCATCTAACATCTCTTGCTTGGCATAGAGCTGCCTGCCCTGCCCGATAATCAGCTTGTCTCAACAAATGTGTCTTTTAAGAATCAGAATCAGGTTATTTGCTGGAAGCTGAATATTAAATGACATGGTCAATGCACTGGTGGGAATGAAAGTCCACTGCTGATTTTCTATTTCCTATCTTCCTTGTCCTCCTTGAAGCAGATCATGGCGAACTTTCCCCACTGCTCATTCAATATATGTTTGTTGAGTGGTATTCTGCACCAATTATGTGAACCACTCATAAACAAAAACGAATAGATACCAAGGTTCCATAGGTCCTATATTAGTTTCTTAGGGCTGCCATAATAAGCTACCATAAACCAGGTGGCTAAAACAACAGAAATTCATTGCCTCATGGTTTTGGAGGCTGATAGTCTGTGGTCAAGGTGTCAGCACGCCTGGTTCCTCCTGATGGCTATGAAGGAGAAACTGTTCATGCCCCTCTTCTAGCTTCTGGTAATTTCTGGCAGTCTTTGGCATTCCTTGGTTTGCAGATTTCTGTCTTTATTTTCACATGGAGTTCTCTGTGTGTATGTCTGTGTTGAATTTTCTGTTTTTGTAAGGACACCAGTCATACAGGATTAGGAACCCACCCTTCTCTAGTATGACCTCATCTTAATTAATTACATCTGCAATAACCTTCTTCCAAATAAGGTCACATTCTGAGGTGCTGAGGGTTGGAACTTCAACATACGGATTTTGAGGGGACACAATGCAACCCATAACACCTCTTCAGTGGTCATAATTCCAGAGCAATGACCCTCTGTGCCTCATAAATAAAGCAGATGCACTTTTCTCTCAAGAATGAGAATACGTAGGGATAGAATGATAACAGCCAGCTTTCGAGTACTGTCAACTTTGTTCTATATGTGGTCTAGGCAGGTAGAATTTAGAAACAATGTTATATGCAAAAGGAAGTAGAAAGGTTTCCTAGAGTGTCTGAAATTTATTCACTTAACATATGCTGACTGGGCATTGTTCTGAGCACCGAGGACACAGCTGTGAACCACATGGACAAAGATCTCTCCCTTCATAGTTATCACATTCGAATGAAGGGAGACAGCAAATAAACAAAACCAGCAAGTAAATCACAGTACTTCAGTAGGCATCAAACGCTATGAAGAAAAGCAAGCCCAGGCAAGGTGGATGGGAAATACAGGGGCTGGGGTGGAGGCTGACATTGTAAGCAGGGTGGTTAGGGAGGTCTTGCCTAGAAGGTGCCATTTGAACAAGTAGATGAAGGGGGTGAGGGACAAGCCACATAGGTGTCTGGGAAGGAGGGCTGTAGACAGAGGAAACAGCTGAACAGCTGGTGGGATGGGAGTAAGGCTGGTAAGTTTAAGGAAAGCAGGGAGGACAGTGTGGCTGGGAAATGAGTGAGGATGAGAGCAATTGGTGGGTAAGATCAAGGAGACGTAGGGACACATGATAAAGGGAGTGTGGCCCATTGTAAGAATTTCACATTTTCTCTAAGTAAAACAGGAAGCCATTGGCAAGTTCTGAGTAGAGGAGTGATGTGATCTGACTTGGATTGCTTTAGGATCACTCTAGTTTTAAAGGGGAAAAGGAAGGAAGCAGGGAGAAGCACGAAAAAGCTGTTGACATAGTCCAGGTGAGAGAGGTTGGTGTCTGGGGCCAGGATGGCATAGGTGGAAGTGGTGAGAAATATTTGAAATCTACATATATTTTGAAAGGAAGGTCAATTGTATTGGGAATGCATTGAGATCGGGCATAAAAAGAAGGAAGGAAGCAAAGGAAGAAGGAATGTAGGAAGGAAGGATAACTCCAAAATTTTTGGCCTCTGTCAAGTGGAAAATTCTCTTCACCTTTCATTGATACCAATTATATTTTTTATCTAAATGAGATGAATAACAAATCATGAATACACACATACATCCATAAATACAATGTTATGATTGTACATTAAAAATTTATAACATTAGTTGCCTTAAGAAAGGGGTGACTAGCTGGGCATGGTGGCTCATGCCTGTAGTTCCAGCTACTTGGGAAGCTGAGGCATGAGAATCGTTTGAACCCAGGAGGTAGAGGTTGCAGTGAGCCAAGATCATGGCACTGCACTCCAGACTGGGTGACAGAGTGAGACTCTATCAAAAAAAAAAAAAGACAGAAAGAAAGAAAGAGAAGGCTGAGAGCAGGAATAGGAGGGAGAATCTTCCCTGCCTCCCCTTTTATATCTTTAAATGTCAAACCATTGAAATGTACTCATAAATACAATCAACATTTTAAAATTTCCCTGGCAGGTATGTGGAAGCTTGTACAGCAGGCGAGCCTCAGGATGAGCTGCTGGTTACTTGCTCCCCAGTGTCCCTGTCTTCATCTCCTGCTCATTGTCCCATGACTTGTTCTTCTGAGGCAATGCTTAATTCAGCAGGATATAAACCAAAATTAGAATGACTCAGAGAATAGGACCCCTAGGCATTACAGTTTATATCATTATGAAGCAAGTTTTTCCATGCAAGTTTCCTTAGATCAGTTCAAAAACAGTGCTTACATTTTAAGAAACCATAAGCTACTATTAACATCTGATTTGCAATAAAGGCCCATCCTCCTAACCTAACCAATAGATTTATATCTTGGTATTGTTGGTGAGTGAATTAGATCTCATTATATGCTGCTGTTTATATTGTGGGAGTAACTTTTATTAATGAAATAGGTACATTATCTCTTACCCGAATGCTAAATATATTTTATTTTATATAAAACTTCATGCCATCCAGTGTAGCTCCATTAACTTTGCAGTTACACTTTTTATATGTAAATCATGTAAATCATAAAATCATTTGAACCTCTAACACTCAGGGACCAATTTCAAGGACATACATTAATTCAAGATGTCTTCCATGATGCTTTTCAACCTTCAAGACTTTAACAAATAGTTTTTTGGAAAGATATGACTACATTGTTTTCCTTACTCTTTTTGGAGGCCTAAAATCAGCTAAATTTTTACTTCTTATATTTCTTGGTCTAGGAATCTAGTCATGGAATCAACAAAGTTGAGTAAACAAAGAGTTTATTATAATTTTTTTTACCCAAATATAGGTCATCTAGGTTGTAGCTCTTATCAAACCTTTCATTTCTGCCTCAAGCTTAGAAATAAGATATAAGAAGCAAAGTGAATGGATGCTACACTTAGCTATTTGGGTGAGGGTTTTTTTCGTGTCTAGTAGACTATTTGCATGCTTTCTGTAGCTTGGTAAAGAGTTTATTAAGATATTACCTTCTAAAGAAATTGTGCTTTTCTTATCTTGTTAAAGAAATTATTAGAATATTGCTTTTTAAAAATGAACCGCACACTAAAACAGGTGCAATGGCAAAAGCTCATCTATGAGAGTCAAGGGCTCTGATACCAACTAGCTTTGTAAACTCTGATTACACTGCTTACACATTTTGGAGAATTATTCCCTACGTATAAAATAAGAGAGTTTGATTAGACAGCCTGTAATTACCCTTTTAGATTTTAGTTTCTAGAATATTTAAAATTTTAGAAAAAAGCACATGAGATTCTATTCATTTAGAATCTTAGTTCTACTCTGTCATAAAATTATTTACAAGCCCCTAGGTAAAAGGGTTTCTGTGACAAACACTATTAATGCCCACTTGATGTGGTCTGTGTGTTTGTATCCCCTCAGAATTCATATGTTGAAACATATTCATCAATGTGATGAAGTTAGGAGGATGGTGTCACCTTTGGGAGATGATTAGGTTATGAGGGTGGAGCCTTCATGACTGTAATTTCTAACCTTACAAAAGAGACCCCAGATAGCTAGTTTGCCCCTTCCACTATGAAAGGACATAGCTAGAAGACACCATCTGTGACGGCAAGCCCCCACCAGACACCAAGTCTGCCATTCTCTTGATCTTGGACTTAACCACCCTCCAGAACTTTAAGAAATAAATTTCTATTGCTGGTAAGCTACCCATCCCCTGGTATTTTCTTATGCCAGCCCAAATAAAAATAATACCCCATTCAATATCTATTCTCTCCATCTTGCCATGATTTAATGTGTGCCTCCAGTGTGTTTAGCCAAAACATTGCATTTTCAGACATTCTTGCTCATGGGGTGATCATGAGATGGAAGTAGTAGTTATTGGTTGAGGCCTCTAGTAAAGCTTTTTAAAAGAAATTAGACTCCCAAGAGAACGAGAAGATAAGTTACAGACAGGGAGAAAATACTTGCAAAAGACATATCTGATAAAGCACTGTTATCCAAAATATACTAAGAACTCTTGAAGCACAACAATAAGAAAATTAACAACTTGATGTAAAAATGGGCAAAAGACTGAAAAGACACTTTGCCAAAGAAGATATGGCAAATAGGCATATGAAATGATGCTTCCCATAGTATGTCATTAAAGAATTGCAAACCAAAGCAATGAAATACTACTGTATGTGTATTAAAATGGCCCAAATCCAAAGCACTGAAACCCCAAATCCTGGGGAGGATGTGGAACAACAGTTACTCTTTCCTTGTTGCTGGGCATGCGAATGGGTACAGTCTCTTTGAAATACAGTTTGTCCATTTCTTACAAAACTAAACATACTTTTACTATATGATCTAGCAATCACACTCCTTAGTATTTATCCATATGATCTGAAAACCTATGTCCACACTAAAACCTGCACACATATGTTTACAGAAGCTTAATTCATAATTGTCAAAACTCAGAAGCAACCAAGATTTCCCTCAGTAGGTGAATGGATAAACCAGCTGTGGTGCATTGATAGAATGGACTCTTATTCAGCACTAAAAATAAATGATCTATCAAGCTATGAAAAGACATGGAGGAACCTTAAGTACATGTTATTAAGTAAAAGGTGCTAATCTGAAAAGGTATATTCACACTTTTCACACTGTCTATTTTCACACTGCTATAAAGATACTACCTGAGACTGGGTAATTTATAACGGAAAGAAATTTAATTGACTCACAGCTCTGCATGGCTGGGGAGGCCTTAGGAAACTTACAATCATGGTCGAAGGGGAAGCAGGCATGTCTTACATGGCACCAGGCAAGAGAGCAAATGCAAAAGAGAGCAGGGAAACCTCCCTTATAAAACCATCAGATCTTCTGAGAACTCATTCACAATCATGAGAACAGGATGGGGGAAACTGCCTCCATGATCTAATCACCTCCACCAGTTCCCTCCCTCAACTCCTGGGGATTACAGTTTGAGATGAGATTTGCATGGGAACACAAAGCCAAACAGTATCAAAAGGCTACAAACTGTATAATTCCAACTATAGGACATTCTGGAAGAGGCAAAGCCACAGAGACAGTAAAAAATTAGTGGTTTCAAGGGATGTGGCTGGAGGTAGAAGAGATGAATAGGCAGAGTACAGAGGATTTTTAGGGCAGTGAAACTATTCTGTGAGATTCATGCTGTAATGGTATGTGCATGTCATATACATTTGTCAAAACCCACAGAATGTACAACACCAAGAGTGAACCCATAGTTTACCTATAGTCCAAGGTAAACTATGAACTTTGGGTGATAGTGATGTGTCAATGCAGGTTCATCCGTTGTAACAAATGTACCACTCTGGTGTGGGATATTGATAGCAGGAGAGGTTATGCATGTGTGGGCAGGGAGTATATGGGAACTCTGTACTTTCTGCCCAGTTTCATGATGAAACTAAGATTGCTCTAACAAATAAAGTTAATTAAAAAGATTTTTAAAAACACATAGGAATATTAATGTAAATAATTTTTATTCTCTTTTCAAATAAAATGCCAATTTTCAGGACAATAAAGAAGGTAGACCTCACTGGTGGGTACCTTTTGTTCATTTTCCTTTCTTTTCTTCCTACATGGGACTTAAACAAGATGCTGAAAGTGGAGCAGCTGTCACGTGAGTACAAGGCAAAGAGAGCTCAGCTGAGATGAAAAATGGAAGGATCCTACATCCTTGTATTTCTTTCCCATGGCTTTCAGAACAAAGCTCCAAAAATTGGGTGGCTTAAAACAACAGAGATCTGTTCTCTCAAGTTCTGGAGGCCGGAAATCTGAGGTCAAGGTGTTGGTAGAATCAGGCATCCTCTGAAGTCTCTGGGGGAGAATCCTTCTTTGCCCCTTAGAAAGTAATCCCTTCCTGGGTTTGCTAGAGTGTAACTTAAATCTCTTCTTCCATCTTCAGATGACCATCTTCCTGAGCGACTCTATCTAACTTTTGTCCTCTTATAAGGACACCAGTTATGTTGGATTAGAGCCCACCCTAATAACCTCATCTTAACTTGGTTATATCTACAAAGACCGTATTTTCAAAAAGATCAAATTCACAGGTACCAGGGCTTAGGACTTTGACTTATCTTTTAAATTGAATGGCACAATTCAACTCAAAACTGTCCCTGATGGCATTCTAAAGTTGCTTTACCAGCTGGATTTTCTACCTTTGAACTTACGACCAGAGAAACACAAAGCTCCCAATTTGTTTAAGCCTCCATGTATTCAGGGTTTTCTGTATTAACAACAGAACTTAATTCCTTACTGATATGTAACTTCTAAGTGAGGGCTCTGGAAATTTTAAAATGATCTGCCATGTGGATCCCACCTGTTTAGAGGATAGCTTGTAACTTTTTAAAGACAGAGATTATTATTCTCTTATTTGGGAGTGGGAGGAAGTTTGGCAGGGACTGCTGCTCAGCTAAGATTTTTCTAGTCATAATTTAAAGATCAACCCCTGTTTTTAAAATAAAGTTTGCCAGATACTGAAAAGGTCAGTGGACATGCATTCAGCAGCCAAATTTAGGCCCTAACCCTGCCCTGGACTCACACCCATCTCAGATATATCTTTGTTAGTCACCCCTACATACCTCAGTGAATGAGAATATGAATGTAGCTTTTGTGCTTGTATTACCAGAAGCACAGTTTTCTTGTCCAACACAATCATGTTTAATTTTATGATACCATCTTTCTGCCAGGTGTGGAGCTTGGAAATATATGTGCCAGAAAACATGTTAGGCAGCCAACACTGAAATTCATCTTAATTTTGAGAGAGTTGCTAGGAGTTCTCAGACCATTTTCATGGCATCCATAGCAGGAACATAAGCATGATTCATTCAGCTTATTTCCAGCTCCAGCAGTGAGGATAAAGAATTGCTTCCATCATCTCTGTTAGTCAGAGAGCCCTGAATTGTTCACTTTACTTCTTGCAGGCTCAAGAAGGGCTGACATCAGAGTAACACCAGAGTCAATAGATAGTTCCATCACTTCTTAAGAAAGATGAAGGTTAAATGCTAAGTCATAACTTTCCATTCTTCCTTCCTTTCTTCAAAAAACATTTATTGAGTGCTTATCTCATGTCAGACTAATGGCAAGCACTGAAGACCAAACAAATAAAACATGATTTTTACCTTCTAGTGGACTACAGTTAAGATACAGAGATAGCCAGGTGCCGTGGCTCACTCCTGTAATCCCAGCGCTTTGGGAGGCTGAGGCAGGCAGATCACCTGAGGTCAGGAGTTTGAGACTAGCCTGGCCAACGTGGTGAAACGTGATCTCTACTAAAAATAAAAAAATTAGCTGGGCATGGTGAGGCACACTTCTAATCCCAGCTACTCGGGAGGCTAAGGCAGGAGAATCGCTTGAACTTGGGAGGTGGAGGTTGCAGTGAGCCGAGACTGCGTTACTGCACTCCCGCCTGAGTGACACAGCAAGACTCCGTCTCAAAAAAAAAAAAAAAAAACAGAGGTAGACAAATTAACAGAAAATCTTAAGACAATGTAATAAGTGCTGAAGTAGGCTTAAGAACAGGGCATTAGGGAAGCACACAGACAGGGAAATTAACTCTTTTTGGGACAGTCAAGTAGAAAGACCTGGCGGTATGCTAGGAGTTAGCCAAGTGAGAGGCAATAGCATATGTAAAGACCCAGGAGGAAGAGAGCGTATGGCGTATGTGGAGACCTGCGTGGAGTTTGATATGGTGGGCTAGGAGGTAGGGAATGTAAGTGAAACCAAATGAAAGGTGGTCCATATTTTGAAAGTGTTGAAAAGTCATAGAAATCTTGTGAGTCTGACAGTTCCATGATCAAGTTTGCTTTAGAAAAGATCTCTCTTGCAGCAATATGCAGAATAGATTGGACCAGAACATGGAGAAAACATTCATATGTTTAATAAAGTCACAGAATTCTGATCCTAATCATATTTCTGATATGATAATGTACTGAATTTTTTTAAATATGAAAAAACAAATGTACTTTAGAAACTATATATTGATGGAGATGAAATATGAAACATAAAAATGTGGGCTATAAAAGTCATAATACATAAATCAATAGTTCTTCATTCTTTTCATCTCACAGTTTCCTAGAGAGTCCCACCCCCTCCCATACCTCAATTCCAGTCAATGGTCCATAGAACCCTGTTTTCTTTTCTGTAGGTAATAAATAAGTGATATTTTGGAGCCAAAAGGAGTTTTAGAGATTATGAAATATGAATTCTGTAAGTTGGAACTACTATATAACAACATTAAAATATTTTAAGATAATAAATATTCAGAATGCCATTATGCTGAAAAACAGATGTAATGCAAGGATCATCTGTTTGGTAACTATTACAACAAGGATATCTTGGACATGAAGCTGTGTGGATTAAATGAGACAGTATTTGTAAATCACCAAGCATATTTCTCAGTGACTGGCAGCTATAACGACAGAGACTATCAGCCAAAATCCATTTCCTACTTTGCTCCAGGAACAAGATAACCCAACTAGACTGCATTTTCCAGGCTTCTTTGCAGTTAGGTGTACCCACAAGACAATATTCATCAAAGGAACAAGAGAAGAAATAGGAGTGTTGCTTCCCAGTATGGACCCTAGGATATTGCACAAACTCCCCCACACTGTGTCCACTTTCTTTGAGCTGAACACAGGAATGACTGCAACCCAGCAGATGAGGACAATGCCCTAAGGAATGGCATGGAAACAAAACAGAAGGAGCCTGGGCCCCTGGGTCCCTGGGTGGCCACATGGAGCAGAGTTGCCTTCCTCCCTGCCCTGGACTAATATGGAGGAAAACAAACACTTTTGCCCTTTAAGCCACTGTATTTTCAGCTATCTGTATTATGGAAAGATCACATTTGCCCAAAGTAATACAGCTTCTTTCTTCTTTCTGCTTTTCTCCAACACAATTATGCTATTTTTGCAGTATTATTTTTCATGGGTATAAATATTTTAAATGGCTGCCATCGCTGTGTATATGTTATTCTGTATTCTATCATTTTCATTTCTCATATCACAGGCATGTTCCAGGGTTCAAAGTTATGTTCAATTACTCATTTTAAGACAAAAAAATGGAATTGTTCGGAGAAGGTTGGTATAATGCAAAAAACTTGGGTTTGTTTTTAAGATTCTCTCTTTATGTAATACCTGTTGCATCCACAGGCATATGTAGTGATTAAAGAAGGTTGGAGTTAGAGATTGTTTGTCAAGCAGAAAAATTTTAAAGTAACGATTTGTCAATAGCTGACTCTTGCAATTGGATCACTAGAAAATCTGACTCCCTCTCAGTCAACAATTACTCTCTTCCCCAAACAGCCCAACTTCCTAAGTGGAAGTTGAGCTTATCCTAAAAGCATCAAGAACTTTTCTTAAGAGCAAATACCTCAGTGTGGTTCTTCCCTTTATGGGAAGACAATGTGTACTTTTGATTTTATGATACCTGAACTATTTGTGATTTTGCTTCCTTGAGAAGCTTAGTGAAAAATTAATTTGGCATCATTTCAAAATGATGAAAGTTATTAAAATATTCTAGATAATATGGCAATTTAAAGGAGAAAATGAAGTGCTGATGGGATTTAGATGGCTATTGCAAAAAAGGAAGTCAACTAAGTAAACCATTTTCAAATCAATTTAAAACTATTTATTAGGCCGGGCATGGTGGCTCATGCCTGTAATCCCAGCACTTTGGGAGGCCCAGGCAGGCTGATCACGAGGTCAAGAGATCGAGATTATCCTGGTCAACATGGTGAAACCCCATCTCTACTAAAAATACAGAAAAATTAGCTGGGCGTGGTGACATGCGCCTGTAGTCTGAGCTACTTGGGAGGCTGAGGCAGGAGAATTGCTTGAACCCAGGAGGCGGAGGTTGCAGTGAGCCAAGGTTGCGCCACTGCACTCCAGCCTGGCGCCTGGTGACGGAGTGAGACTCTGTCTCAAAAAACAAACGAACAAACAAAAAAACATTTATTAAGCACCAACAATATGCAAAGCACCATCTCAGTTACCGTCCTCCCTATATGCAGGTGATGACCATTGTCTTTTTCAGTCTAATAGGGATGACAGACATATAATGAATAAAAATTCATGATTGAATAAAATGAACTCTAAAAACTTGTATAAGCAAAGCATATTTGATCCATCTTGGAAGGAAAAGTTAATGTAATAAATTTTGAGGAAGAGAGGGGAAAATAAAAGGGTCTAAATGTAAAGAATAAAATCAATGTTTATCTTCCCCCCACCATTCCCATTTCTCAACCTCTGAAAGTCACCTTCCTCTAGAATATTTGATAAAGAGGATGTTTGTCCCCCAGTCTGCTCCTGAATCACCCTCTTTGCAGCTGCTTCTATGAGTCACTTGTTCTTCTCCATTGCCTTCAGCTCTGCCCTTATCCTCTGTCCTGGTGCCACCTGGATGATCTGGGATTCCTTTTCTCATGCTATCATGATGATCTCTATGAAAGGATACAGGATCACGCATCTTTTTGTTGCTCTTCTCTTTAATTCCGAACAATACCACCAGCATAGAACTTGTGCATATCTAATAGACTTAATTAAAGGGTTGGTGAAAGTTAGAGGGATTTGTAAGGAGAAAAAATTTAAAATTGCGTGACAAATATGACAAATCTCACAGCCCAAGGGGGAAAAAAAGCTAAAAGTCCTTTACACGTGTCTTCCTGTGGAAATATTCTAGTTCCTAACCTTGCTCTCTTGCTTAAAAGCCCACTCTTCTCTTGCCCCTTTTAAAAATGCTTAGTTCTTCCGTTCTCCAAATGTAAATACTTATTCCTACTGTATATATCCCACCCAAAACTAAAGAAGGTGTTCCTTCTTTAGTTTAGTTTAGTTTTTAATGAGGAGACTCATAGGACAGCCAACGTGGGCTTTGCACCACAAGTTTAATCTCTCTTTTGAAATCTTTGTGACAGTCCAACTTAAGACAGTCCAACTTAAACCTATGCTTCCTCATCATTCTTGCAGTTTTCTCCATAACTGTTGAACTAAATACATCCCACATGCCTTTTCCAGTAAAAACAATACTTTCCAAACATAGTATACTCTGATCTATATTAGAGAAGATAAACTGTTTTTAAATGTAAGGCTATCTGCCTAAATTCCCCTGCCCGCAATGGAACTAGAATTTTACAAGATAAAGCCAGGAAGTTTTGGTTTCTTTTTTTTATTTGCAAACAAAACAATTTCCAGAGCCCTACCAGTGCTTCAGAAATAAAGCCTACCATAGTATCTTGCCAAACAAAGGAATCATTTGCCCCAAGGGCCAGCTTCATGGACAGTCTTCCTCTTCTTAATGCTTTCCATAAGGGTAAGGGAGACAGTGGGAAAATGCCAATAGATGTACCATACAAATTCATACAGCTGCCTGGCACACAGTGATCTTATACCCTTCTTATGGTAATAGAATCTCCCCCACCGCCTTTACTCTGAGAAATGGATACATGACCAGCCAATCATGGTACTTCACATTCTTATCTACAGCAATTCATCCAAGGGTTGGAAACATGATTTAAATCTGGCCAATCAGAGCCCTGCTCCAGATTTTTTTTTTTAGACCTAACATTGGATGAAGGAAGCTTCTTTTCCTCTAGGGATGAAGAGAGCCTAGGATTGGGAAAATCTTGTTTTCTACTACAAAGTAAACCTTCTGGAGTTTGAACCAACCTGGGCAACATAGCAGATCATCTCTACTAAATATCATCTTGCTGGGTGTGGTGGCTCACACCTGTAATCCCAGCACTTTGGGAGGCTAAGGTGGGTGGATCACCTGAGGTCAGGAGTTCGAGACCAGCCTGACCAAAATGGACAAACCCCTTCTCGACTAAAAATACAGAAAATCAGCTGGACGTGGTGGCGCATGCCTGTAATCCCAGCTATTCAGGAGGCTGAGGCAAGAGAATTCCTTGAACCCAGGAGGTGGAGGTTGCGGTGAGCTGAGATTGCGCCATTGCAATCCAGCCTGGGCAACAAGAGTGAAACTCTATCTCAAAAAACATATACATATATTATTTCTATTAAAAATATTTAAAAATTAGCCAGGCCTGGTGGTGTGTACCTGTAGTCCCAGCTACTCAGGAGGCTCAGGTGGGAGGATCACTTGAGCCCGGGAGATCAAGGCTGCAGTGAGCCTTAATTGTGCCACTGCACTCCAGCCTGGGCAACATAACAAAACTCAGTCAAAAAAAAAAAAAAAAGAAATTTCTTGTAGTAAAATAGAATACAACCAACATGCAGAGGAAAACAGAAGTAAGATTCAGAAGAGTGTGCTGTCTAGAGTTTGAGTGCCTGGTTCCAGCCATGAAGGTCTCCAGCATTGCTATAGTTCCTGAGAACCACCCTTCAATTCTCTGAGCTATTCCAGTATTCTTTCAATTAAGCTCAGATTTTACTGAAACTGTATTGAGTTGTTTCTCTTTCCTGCAAAACAAGTGGTCCTGGGATCATACTCTATCTAGACCAAATCACTTTCCCTGAGAATGGAAATGAAAATAGGAAGTTACTCCTCCTGTAAATATAAGCTTATCCTATATATGCAATCAGGAAGTCCTTCTCTGGCTGATGGCATTATTCTACATATAGCCACCTGTGACCCTTAGGAAAACAACTTCTAACATGCTAGCATGATATCGCAGATCCTGTATATCCTAGTCAACCAATTGTTAAATAGACCTCTGTGGGAGGCCTTGGCTGGTCCTACCAGGCCCTGCCACTCCTAAGTATTGAACTAATTGCATATATCACAGCCTTGCCTCCAGAAATAATTGCTATGCATCTATGCATATCATGTCTAGTAATCACTGGGTAACCTGTGGTCAATGAAGCAAAACGGTGATATGGCATACCAAGAATTGTACTTGGAATATGATCTTTATCCAAGTGATATAACTTGGTAAAGGCCTTTTTTTCTTCCAGCTTTATAAAGATTATGATAGAGCTTTAGGGTAGTGAGGTTTATGAGTAGTTTTATAAGCCTCTACTTGGGGCTTCTGCTGATCTGAGAGAACTAACTGTGGTCATGCAGATTGCCACTGCATCAACACAGGTCTGTCTCCTGTGAAGAACCGGGAACCAGGGAGACTCAAGAAACCCCCTAGCCTGATATTTCCTGATGTTTCCTGCAATTCTTTTGGTGTCTATAGTCACAATGGGCAGAAACTTCAATAACGCTTGTGTATTGATTCAGAACCTCTGACCCAGTCCTGTGAAGAACTTCTTCTGGACAGTAGAAATCAAGAAATATTGCAAAATTCAAAATCCAGTGAAGTCTTTACTAATGTCTAGACCAGCGATAACTGGATAACATCCGGACATTCATTCCAAGGCCCTAGTTGTTACCAAGGGGTAAGAAATCTTAACGTCTGCCTTTTACACCTTAACTACAATCACATGCTTCAAAAACAATGTGATAAATACAGGAGAACTCATTCAATTCCAGATTTTCACTGACAGATAACCCAGATGTCAGAAGAGTATCCTTGCCTTTTAAGGTGGTTCAAATTCCCATTTCATATTTCCTTCAGTGATAATCCAATGCCTGCCCCTGGCACAACTGGGAATTCCCAGGGTACTTTCATTCTCATTGTTATTTCTGGCTCTAAGTGCTGCTTCCATTGATGAGTTTAATTGACAGATTATCTTGCCATGTGGCATGTGCCGTCCCTATTCTGTATCACATTAACCCAGACATGGAACTCGGCCTCTCAATTCCCACAGGACACAAGCTCACATATGCACAGCATCCACACAAGGCATTTGTGTATATAACAGAATCCACTAAATATTTGGGATGGTGAAGGTGGGTTTACATCACAGAAATGAAAAGATCCTAACACTGTGACTGTTCCTTGTCCCCAGCTACCCCATGTCCTTGGGAGGCATCTTCCATCGCTCATAGTTTATAGAGTATTTCACTAGTACTGGTCCCAGCTGTTAAGAACCTCCCTCCTCCCTGCTAGAGTATATGGAATGAATTTAATCCTGAAGCTGGAATATTCTAAAGCTGACTAGCTTTTTCTTGCGTAAGTTGCATGGGTTACTACATTGGAACAATAAAAGCTCTCTATGTGCTTCACATCTCTTCTATCTTATATACACTGTATTATTTAGTTCATTTGCTTCATGTAACTTCAACCAAGCAATGATATACTATACAATATTACTATACTCTTGAAAATTGGTCTGTGAGAACATTTTGGTTCTTAATAATGTATAATAAATTAATTGAATCCAAATCAAATTTAAAAAGGCACATTTGCAAGAACAGATAAGAAGCTAGATTCCTTCCTCTAGCAGAACATGTGGAATTTTCAAATTTAAATAACATCAGGAAACAGCTGGTCTCTGGATAGATGTGTTTGTCCTCTAAAGTGATGAATAGTTTCATCATTTTGGACTGTGAAATGGAATATTTTCCCAATTCTGCATGATAATTCCAGTCAAATAAGTTCTGTATGTTTTGTCTATTTTATTTCCCAGTGATATATGGAGCAGACATTGCTTCTCCTCAGGAGAAGGTGAGTAATGAATATGGCTGAATGATCCATGTATCAAAATTCTTCCCTTTGAGTCCAGAAATGTATTTGCATGAGTTTTCCTCTATAGCATAGAGGGCTAGAGTTTTAATGCTATGGCCTAAGCTCCAGCTACAGGAGAATCAGGTGATGGGAATTTAGCCCTCTTTCCTCCTTAGAAGCATGGAGATGATGTCACCTCCACCAGTGTTGCCCACCTGTGGCTACTCAGTGCTCACCTGTGTCTAAGCTCTAACTACCCACTCCCCAGAATATGCTTGGGCTGATTCATAGACTGTGAGTCAGCCCTAATGACTGCTGTGCAGTTCTCCAAACTCACAAGTCATGTCCCGGTGGTAGGGTCTTTGTACTGCTGCTTCTCTGCCTGGAGAGTTTACTCTCCACGAATCTCCATGGCAGCATCACTCACTTCATCCACTCAGACACGAGGCTTTCTCCCGCCATTCTATCTAAAACAGGATCCTAGCCAACCTTTATCTTCTCTGCTTCATCTTTCTCCATAGAACTTACTGCTGCCTGGTACTATATTATAAACTTACTATCTGTCTCCCCACCAGGAAGTCCCGAGGTCAAGGACTTTGTTTAGTTCACTACTGAATCCCCCTGGAACAGTGGCTCTCACCGAGTGTGTAGAATCAGTGAGGGACTGAGGGATTCCCCTGGAAGAGACTGTATAGGTAGGTAGGTAAGAGAATGGGCTTTGGAGAAGGCAGACCCAGGTTCAAGTTCTAACTACTCTCTACAAGCTATCGAACTTCACCAAGGGATTTAACCTGTCTCATGGGATTACCATACAAAGAGTAAACGAGGTAATATGTGAGAGTCATTTGGCAGGATTCACGTCATTATTTTCTCATTGTTCCAGCCCTCTTTTTTAAAGATGAGGAACCAGAGGTTGACTGAGGCAGAGGGACTTGGGCAGCATCACTCATCTAGAGAATATCATTTGCAAGGAAGGAAGCAAGTCTTCCATTCTCTTATGATAGTACCCTTAACAGTTATCAAAACCCTTAAAAATGCACATTCACTTTGACCCAACAATTTTATTTCTGCAAATTTATCTTAAGCACATAGTCACCTATGTGTGCAAAGATCTAGCAACACAGACTTTTATCATAGCCTTGATTATAATAGCAAGAAATTAGAGTCCAAGACGGAGTAGTTTGATAAATTATGGTACAGTCACATGATATCACATTATATGACCATTTAGAATAAAATATAGAAGAATAGTTAATAACATGAAAAAATGCTTACATATACTCAAATAAAAAAGACTAACATATGCCAAAAGATCTGCGTGGTTATTAGCATTAGGGTGCATTGCATTTTTTTGTGTGGGCTTCTCTGAATTTCTTGTGTATTCTTCAATAAATAGGCATTATTTTCATAATTGGTCTTTTAAATAAAAACTATCACAGCTTGTTAGTGTCTTCACAATACAGTGTTAATACATTTTATGAAGGGAAAAATCAGAAGAGCCTGAACCTGAGGGAGTGTTTCTCATGCCCATGGAATTAAATTCTTATCTTCTTTTCTAAATGTCATGCTTTTCAATAAGCAATTCTTCTACAGGTTTTGACAAGAGGCAGATTCCAGAGTATTTGGGCTTCCTGACCATTAGGACCGACTGTGCCTGTGTCTGAACATCTACATTACTCTGTATTAGCACATTTAACTGACGACCTTAGCTAGGTTGCATTTTTAAAAACCAAACCGACTTAAAGCATTGCTCATTAGATTTAAGTGCTAGGATGATTCATCATTTACAGTAAATCTATTAGAGAGATTACACTGCAAAATTCACCATTGTCCATGTGGCAGGCCTGCCTGGAAATTAAGAATGGGAAGGGAAATTGAAGGAGAGAGATTCCTCTCCGTGATTTGAAATTTAAACTTGGATAGCTATGGCAAGCATCTGAACCTCAGCCAAAGAGGACCAAGGCATCTGTCACATGTCTCAGATATTCCACTCTAATAATAGCCTGAGATCTCTTTTGGAATAGGTTGGTGCTTTGTTTCATAAGGAAAATCTTGCATGTTAATACTTTAAGGAGTATTTCCTCACCCCTTAAAAAGATATTTGCAATATGACTGGGCTGCATATGTGATACATGCAACAATAGTTGAGTCTCTGCTGGCTAAATATAACCCCAAACCAACAGTGTGTTCAGCGAGGGGCAGTGCTCACCAGATGTTATTCCACTAATAGTGAGTGAGCTCATCCTTGGTGTGGAAGGTTATTCATCTGGGAGAGAATAATGAACGTGAGACAATCATTACGTCACCTTTTCCTGTACATTATTCTCCCCTGCAGCTAACAAGGAAAACATGCTGTAAGCTAACTCGTGTTCTTGCTTTCTTAGACCTATGTAAAGTGAATCACAGGGTAACTGTAGTCCAAATTAATTTTTAATGTAGTATCTGATAGTTTATTAGGCGATTTAGCTTTGGGGATGGTCTCTGTCTCAGACCAGAGCAGCATGGCTTTTGAGGTGTGATTATCAGTACTTCACTCCTAAAGGCACTGTCCTCTTCTCACTCCTTTGCGGGGGTTATCTCACTGTCCCCATTTGGCCATCTGGGAGACAGACATGGCTGTTTCTAGAAATATGAAGACTTCTAAATAATAGAGTAAAGGTTTAAAATAATGCTCATGATATCATGTCTTTTTGTTTGAATGACTCATTTGGGCTACCTATGAAACCACAAATTCAAGTTCAGAGTAAAATTAATTTATAGGTAATATAGCAAAAAGGAGCAATATATGTACACACACATATCCATATATAGCACACACACATATATACGTGTGTGTATATATATATATACATGTTTTATGAAAGACAAAAACAATCTTTCTGTGAGAAACTGGTTTTTTTAGAAAGCACAAATATATCAGTTAAGAACTTTAGCTCACTACTGAATTTAATGCAGCCTTCCTCTCAACAGTAGAAACTCAGCAACTAGCAATCTCACTAAATGTCTTTAAAAGGCTTTAACCTAATGCCAAGGGCTTAAGCTGTGTTTCTGTCGTGTCTTATTCACCTCTAGAGAACATGATCACAAAGGAAAGTGAAGCGCTTACAATAACCACCCTGATGAGCCTGTCTTGGCAGCCAGCACCATCCCCTCACTTTCCCTTAGGCCCTCTTGGGCCACCTAAAAGTATACATTTTGACATCTAAGTGTCATCTCAGGAAGAAATTGTGGTGGCTGGGGAAACACTCGGCCAGTTATAAATCCTTCCATATTTTAAATTTCGATTCTGTTCTTTTCCTATTGGTTTCTGCCCCATATCTGCCACCTCCTGTGGCACTCTTTGCACAAAGAGCACTGAAATGAAGATTGAGACACGTGGGAGCAGCCCCCAACTCCATCACTTTCATTATCTTCACTTCCTTCTGGCTTCAGAGTCTTCATTTGCAAAATTGGAATAAGAACATTACAGGTGGCAAAAAATGCATAGCACATACATGGCTGGTAAATTTAAATCATTTGGGTCATGACAGTGTACTCTGGTGCACATTTTATGACTTCTATGGGTCCTAGACACTTTTGCCTTCGTAGACTCCTTCCTCATAAAAATATGTTTAAAATTATCTTATGACTGTGTTTGTATAATGATACACATATTAATATCATATATCAAAACATTTTTCTTGACTTAAAGGCTCATTTGTTTTTATTCTGATGTTAAAGAAATGAACACACTTTTCTGAGCCCTCAGCCCTGTCCCTGGGAGTAAGTCAGCCCTGCATCTCAGCATCCCCACTGATGGAACATACCTGGCTCTTTTTTCTCCATCTTGGATGGCTTTTGTGGGTGCTGTTCCTTTTCTTCTCTTCTCCTCCTTTCTTGCCGAGTTTTTCAATGAGTATACGTTATCTCTTCCACCTCTCTCCAACCTCTGTTGGGTTCTCCAGCTCTGGTGAGTCAGAGCTCACTTAAAGACATGTAGTTCAAAGAATAAAAAGGATCAAAAACTGTTCTAGGAGAGTGGAGGACTGATTCCGATTCAGTTCAGACTGCTATCCTCCATCATCCCTGGAGACCCTTCTAAGCTCATCAGAACCACCTCTAAGTGGAGAGGTTTATATGCAGAGGTTTCTGGAAAGGTGTGCAACAAATTTTAAGAATAGTTTGTATTAGGTAGTGGGCCTTGGGTGTATTTTCTCTTTCTTCTTGGTAATGTCTATATTCTTACACTTTTAAAATGAGCATTATTTTTAATAGGAATGATAGAAATATTGAAATCCAATTTTAGTAAGGATTCACTATTATACTTTGCTCCAGTAATTAAAAGGGGGAGTTAATATCCTGGGATACTTTAAGTTGAATAGTTTTCTCAGTGGGTGGCCATACACACACACAGACACACACACACACACACACACACACTCTCTCTCTCTCTCTCTCAGGGTGGCTGTGACCTAGCCCACCATATGGTCCTCATTTTCTGTATCTATTTCTATTTATGTTAACTCAAGAATTCGACCACTGTAATACGGCTGACTAACCTTTGCCCTGTGCTTCCTTCTTATATTAAACAGAGGGCTTATTTCTTGGGTGCTGTTTTCTTCACGTAAGAGAAAGATTTCAAATAAGCTAAATTACTTAGTAAAAAAGCATATTTGTGTTAATATTTTCCTTTAAGGCATTCCCTTCTCTCTGCATTGCCTGAATCATTTTCCTTTTGCGGCATTTCCTTGATTTCAGGCCATAGTCTTAACCATCTCCTTTTCCACCAAGGAAGAAAGCAAAGAAGTCTGAAGACTCAAAACTGGGGAACCATCAAGCACCTACTGAGAGCCTGTCCCGAGCCCTGCATTCTGCTGGCCATTACGGGAAGTTAGAGGCAGAAGAGGTTCCTGGAGAGACCGGGATGGCCACTGCCTCAGTGTTCGCAAGCGCTCCAGTCTCAGAGTGGGGTGGGGACCGAACAGAACTGGATAGCACCAGCAGCTGCTCCCCAGCTCCAGCCAACTGTTGCCATGTGGGAATGGAGGCTCAGTATTGCCAGGTCAGCAAATTTTTCCAAAACAGCTAGGAATCATGATTTTTACATGAAACTTCTCCATTTAATAAGTTGACAACGGGAATTAAAAAACAAAAAACAGAAACAAAAAATACTGTGTGGGCCAGCAAATGCATGGGTCAAATTGAATATGTCTGCAGTCCTGATTTGGCCTGCCAGCTTATACCGGCTGCTTTATATTATGAATTCCCTCAGAATTTAAAAATGCTTGCCACTCAAAATGACTTGGTGACATTTATAGTGATCTGTACACATTTTATGGAGAAAAAACTTGAATAAGACTGCTTGCATACAAATTATAAACTAGAAAACTGGCAACTCCAGTCATTTAGCACTACAGGGCAAAGTGACTTCTTGACAGAATTTTTCACTTTCTTTCTTTCTTTCTCTCTTTTTTTTTTTTAAGAGAGGGAGTCTTGCTTTGTTGTCCAGGCTAGAATGCAGTAGCACGATCATAACTCACCGCTGCCTCCAACTCCTGGGCTCCCAGTTTAACCTCAAGAATAGCTGGGACCACAGGTATATGCCACTGCACCTGGCTTATTTGTAACACTTTTTATATCATAGAGACGAAGTCTCACATTTTTCCCAATCTGGTCTTGAACTCCTGGGCTCAAGCAGTCTTCCTGCCTCAGCCTCCCCAAGTCCTGGGATTATAGGCATGAGCCACTGTTCCTGGCCGCAAAATTTTTACTTCTAAATAATTGCTTTGATATCATGTACAGTCAGCCTAAATAATGTATGTATCAAGTCTTAACAACATATTTTCCAGGATGGACACTACCACCATTATTGCCCCCAACGCACAGACACATAGACACACACACACACACACACACACACACAATGACCCCTTCAGAAGATTATTTTGGGTTCCTGCAAAATTATTATTGCTGGAAATATCGCTTTCAGTTTTGATAATACTCATTAATAAAATGCATAAATCTTTTGTCCTTGTATCAAAATAAGTTTGTTAGCATATTTTCAAAGTGTAACATACATACTGAAATGTGCATGAATCATAAAGATACAGCTTAGATGAGTTTCACAAAGTAAGCACACCCAAATAATCAACACCCATCTCAAGAAAAAGAACATTACCAGAAAATAATAAACTAGCACATATGGGGTATTATTACTGTTAATCTTAAAATATCTAAAAGTGAGACTCCTTATAGCATACTTTAACTTTTTAAGAAGCAAGAACCGTTCTCCGTGAATGATTAAGTTAAAACATATTTTATGACTTTCTTTAATTTTCCAACCTTATTAAGCTGATTATTTTTTAAAGAAAAATAACTTTCTAACTGAGGAAATTCATAAAAATCATATATGAAAATCCCACAGCCAATATCATAATCAATGGTGAAAGATTGAAAGCTTTTCCTTATGACAAAGGACTATAATTTCAATACTGTGGTGAACATTGCTATGTACACAGGAGGTAAAATTTGATCCACAGAATAACCAAATCTATGCTTCCAATGCATTTTAAGTAGATTTTCTAAAATTTTATGTTCATACTTGGGAATTCTTCACTAAGTAGGGGAGGTATACATTAAGTGACTATTATGGTGATCTTAACTTGGAAACTATCAGAACATTCATTCAAGTTTCTATATTCTAGAGAACCTCTTCTTAATACAAGTTCCTAAAACTCAAACTTAGGTATGACAAGAAGCTTCTCTTCTTTAATCCCATTATATTGAGACATTAGTTTATCTTATTAACAAGATTATATGAGTAACAATAGTTCTGATCCTAATACTGATGGTCAAGGTATAATCATGATAGTAAAATAGTTACTAATTATAACCAAAAAAGTAATATAAATTCAAGTTACTCTAAATTCCATAGGAAAGATCAATTTAGCTTTTTGTATTCTATTAATTGCCATAGCAGCTTTTTTTCCTCCATGAAATTAGAGCGTTAAAGAAAAGAGATAAGTATTGCCAAGTCAAGAAATTAACTTTTCTTCCCCAAAGAAACATAATCTCTTAAAAAGTCTTCCAGTGCTGGGCACAGCAGCTCATGCCGGTAATTCCAGCATTTTGGGAGTCAGAGGTGGGAGGATGGCTTGAGCCCAGGAGTTCAAGACCATCCTGGGCAACATAGAGAGACCCTGTCTCTACAAAAATTAATATAAAAATTAGCCAGGCATGGTGGCACACACCTGTAATTCCAGCTACTCAGGAGGCTAAAGTAGGAAGATCACTTGATCACCTATGCCCAGGAGGTCAAGGCTACAGTGAGCAATGATTCATAACTGTATCACTGTACTGCAGCCTGGGTAACAAAATAAGACATTGTCTCCAAAAAAGGAAAGTAGAGAAAAGAAAAGTCTTTTAGTCTCCAGTAAAAGCTCTAATTCTTTGAGGAGCTCATTTAAGCTGAGTAGAGCAAGTCCAATGAGCTGATGACAGAGAAGCGAGCTGAAGTGCTGAGCTCAGGCCATTGCAATTTCAGGTTTTAAAGTCTCCCTATTTTGAGAGGAAATATATTCTTTTCCTCCATTTCTACTTCACTTTTTAAAAATTCTTTAAATAATTGAAAACAAACTTGGGAAACCATTGCATCATAAATATGAAGGAAATCTCTAAAGGCCATCTAGCCTATTTTCTTGCTTCTTAGAAAAAGTCTAACTTCTAAAATATATCTCCAGAGAAGGCTTTTCCCTAAAGTTCTCCAAATTAGGCTAGGTACCTCCAGTATACCCTTTCACGCTATATTGTATTTATCCTTCAAAGTACTTGTCACCAACGGACTCAAATAATTATTTAGATTTAAGATGGCTAACTACACTCCTCATTTACCTCTCTTCCCTCTCAAAGCTATAAAGAGATGATGAAAGAAATATGGCAATACAAATAAATCCGTAACATGAAGGGGTACCGATGCACTAGAAGAGTATGGAATTTCTAGAAGATTTAATCCAGCTAGGAGAAACCCTATAGAGATAAGGAGCCAGAAACCCCACGTAAGTGAAAGAAGAGACTCTTAAACAAGTGAACTTCCCCACTGAAGAATAGAACTACACTCTGATTTGCAGTAGCTGGGGCTAGCAGGAAACTGAGTCTGAGAGGCAGCCAACATGTAATGAAGGGTCTGGGGAATAACTGCATCAGCTTGCAACTCTCAGAACTGCTGACTTGGCCTCAGCCCTGGGGTAAAGCCATGAATCCACTTTCAAATAGCCAAATAAAATTAATATTCTGTTGAGTAAGACTCCCAATGTGAGCTCTGGGACTACAGAGTTTAGGCAATAACCCCTCTAACTGACAACCACCGTGAGGGACAGGAAGTTCTCACATGCAGAAAACCAGGTTCCAGACGCCCTGAAGAACAGAGCCCATTTGGCCACACTCAGCCCTCCTGGCCCTCCCCTTCCTTCAATCACCGTAGCTGATTGAAGTCATATTCACTGCCAGGAGATCAGGTGTCTTCAGAGATATATCAGCAATCTAGACCTCCTTTACAAATAGTAACAAACAATAGAAAACTACCAAACATTCAAATAAAACCAAATTATTTCATTTCGTTTCATTTTGTGGTATCATTTTATTTTATGGAATTAACCTCTGAGAAAACAGGATTAATACAGGTAATGAAAGATAATTTTTAAAGTATATAATTATTATCCCAAGAGAATATCACACTTATTAAAACAGAAGAGGTTGCTGGCAGAAAGAATCAGTTATGGTTCTTGGAAACAAAAAATTTGATTAACTACATTTAAAATGTTTCAATATTTTGGAAAAATATTAAAGACAAAAATTTCTCCTGGCTGCTAGAGATGTTGAACATCTTTTTATGGTTTTTGATCATTTAGACTTCAATTTCTATAAAATGCCTGTTTATAGTTTTTGTTCACTTTTTCCTCTTAGGTTATTTGCCATTTTTCCTTTTGATTTGTGAGTTTTCTTCATATATCCTGTATATTGTTATACACCAGGTAGACTGTTTCTTTCAGCCTACCACCTGCCTTTTAACTGTGTTTCAACATATAGGAATTTAAATTTTTTATAGAGAGTAATCTATATTTTCCTAAAAGTTCACAAGCTGTAATTTTGCACAGAAATGTTCTGTCCAACCCCAACACAATAACAAACCTCTTCTGATATAATTATAAATATTTGCCAGGCACGGTGGCTCATGCCTGTAACCCAGCACTTTGGGAGGTTGAGGTGGGTGGATCACCTGAGGTCAGGAGTTTGAGACTAGCCTTGCCAACATGGTGAAACGCTGTCTCTACTAAAAATGTAAAAATTAGCTGGGCATGGTGGCACATGCCTATAATCTCAGCTACTTGAGAGGTTGAGGCAGGAGAATTGCTTGAACCAGGGAGGCATAGGTTGCAGTGAGCCCAGATTGTGCCACTACACTTTAGCCTGGGTGACAGAGTGAGACTCCATCTGAAAATAAAAAAATTATAAATATTAAAACCATCTCACCTTTCTAAATTTCAGTTTTCTAATCTGTAAAATTGAGATAACTTCCTTGCAAGGTTGTTGCGGAATGAATGAGACAATGCATATAAAATGTGTGATGTACAATAGGCATTCAAAACAAACTTAGCCTTATTATAGAGATAAGAAAATTGACAGCAGTGAAAGAAAGGGACTTGGCTAAGATCAGATACAAACAAAAATATAACCTCGCAAGTCATAGAGTCAGAGCAACCAGACTAAATGGCTTCTCTTTTAGCCTCTGTTATGGCCTGCAGAGGCCTTTATCATGACTCTATAGTTAAAAAAAAAAAAAAAAAAATACACGGACACCTTGAAAACAGCTTATCCATCCCCTGATCAGCAAGGGAAGATGGTTGCACATGTTGAGATTTCACTTTATTGCTCTCTCCTCTTCCACCACTTGCTTGATTCACCATAGCACAGCTATGGCTTCATCTTTCCCTCTTCACCTTGTCCTTCTCACCCCCTGCTTTTGCTTTGAATCTATCAGTCCAAATGCTATGTTCCTGCAACCTGGGACATTGATGGTCATGTCACCAGTGAAGGCACCAGGACTGCCAAACTCCATAGGGAAGGAGGACCACTTTTGATCTTCCTGACTCCCACCATTCCCCATATTCACCAAGTCCTGCCGTGCTAATTGCTAAGGCTCTCAGTCTCATTTTCTTTCACGTAAGTTGCTTCAGCAGCTTCCTTGCCTCCCAGCCTCATATATCCTCCATTCTGTTGTCCTAATGATATTTCTAAAGCAAAATTGGATTGTGTCGCTTTTTATTGAAAACGCTTCAGTGCTGTGTCACTCACAAGTTATTTGGCACTAGGAAAATATTTATCTTCATTGAGTCCATTTCTCCATTTGAAGACAAGTTACAATAATAGTGACCCCATGCTTTTAATATAAAATTACAATACCTTAGCTTGGCCTATATATCCCTGCATGGTCTCCAGCTTCATCCCTGCCATTCCCCATCTTGCGTTTCTTGGACCAGTCATCTTAATCGTCTTCCTATTTCTGGAACACAACATGCTCACTCTTACTCTATAATTTTGCACATGCTGTTCCCTCTGTTTAGAATAATAATCTTCTCCCTAATCCCAGGGCCCTTCCGTCCACCTTTATTGACTATCGTTAATACATCAATGTTTAGCCTTCCCCTGAAATATGTTTCCGACATAGTTATTCACTGAATGAATAACTAACTAACACGGAGCATCTAGTCTGAGTTAATCATTTTATGTACAGTATCTCATTTAATGCTCATAAAATTCTCATAAAGTAGATCTCATTATTCCCATCATTGTGGGAGTTGAACACAAGGCATAGAGGGGTCAAGTCACATGCCTGAGTTGATACTGTTATAAGAGGCAGAACTGACATCTGAATCCGAATCTTTCTGACTCTAAAGGCCAACTTTGGAATGAAGTAGAGGATCAAGCAGGACATGAAAGAGGAGGTAATACTAAAATCAAATCTTAAACATAAAGCTTTCAAGGATAAGGCCCTCTCCTGCAGAGTCTACATAGGTTTTCAGAAGCAGCACAATATCTTCAAAGGCTAGCTTTTTCACCAAGTCCTAAAGAAAGAAGCTAAGGACCCACACAGCAGTGGGTTCTCTTGGCCAGAAAAGAGATGTGGCAACATGTGATTTTCTATATATTTGTAAAAAATATATGTACTTTTAAATTCACGGTTCCTGGCTTATAACTGCTATTGCCCTTGTAACAGTCCTTTATTATAATGTTGGGGCACTTTAGGCCTCAGGAGCAGGTCTCGGGAAACAGAATTTCTCCCTCTGACCTTCTCATGTCCCCTTTTTACTTGCCTAAGGCAGGACACTAATCTAATTATGGGCTAAAAGACTCTCACTTCAGAGAGTTCTGCTCCATACTCTGGAGGAAGGAATGCTACAGAGAAAGGCCAAGAAGAATCTGAACAGACAGGCCTTACTAAGTTTAAATCATATGCTTTTTGTCCAATCACATTTCTGCATGGTTGTCAATCATACTTATACAATGAAGTTGCCATAAAAACCCAAAATGATAGAGTTCAGTCAGAGAGCGTCCAGAGAGCTGAGCATGTGTAGGTTCATGGAGGGTGGTACACCAAGAAAGGCCATGGCAGCTCTGCGTCCCTTCCCCCATACCTCATGCTATGCATTTCTTCATCTGCATCCTTTGCAATATCTTTTATAATAAACTGGTAAACATAAGTGTTTCCCTGAGTTCCGTGAGCCATCCTTGCAAATCATTCAGACCTAAAGAGAGGGTCATGGGAACCTCAACTTGAAACCAGTTGGTCAGAAGTCCTGGAGGCTCAGACTTGCAACTGGTGTGTGTCTGGGGTCTGAGCCCCCTGTCCGTGGGATCTGACATTACATTCAGGTAAATAGTGTTAGAATTAAATTGGAGAACATTAAGTTGGTGTCTGCTGCAGAAGTGATTGTATACTTGGTGGTGGGAAAAACCCACACACACATATTTGGTCATATATGTCTTCTGTGTTAATGATTGTTGTGGCATGAGATCACAGGGAAAAATATTGCCTGAGTGTTTCCCAAACATGGCCATTCTAGACAGCCCTCCTGGAGGAGCACTTTTGTCCCATGACGTCTGTAGCATAAGAAATTAGGAATTAGATGGTTGTTTTTCAACTATTAGATCCCCTTTTGTATTAGTCCTTTTCTCATGCTGCTAATAAAGACAAACCCAAGGCCGAGCAATTTACAAAAGAAAGATGCTTCTGGCGAAGCCTCACAATCATGGCTGAAGGTAAAGAGGAGCAAGTCGCATCTTAAGTGGATAGCAGCAGGCAAACAAAATGAGAGAGCTGGTGCAGGGGAATGCCTCTTTTTAAAACCACCAGACATCGTGACACTTGTTCACTATCATGAGAACAGCATGGAAAAGACTTGCCCCCATGGTTCAGTTCCTTCCCACCGGGTCTCTCCCACAAAACTCATGGGAATTCAAGATGAAATTTGGGTGGAGACACAGCCAAACCATGTTACCTTCTTTCTATACTAAAAAGTGTGGCACATTTCTTAAGAAATATCTCTCTTTTTAAAAAAGTCCTTTCATCCTGGTGTATACAAGTTTACAAGAAAATTCATACTATTGGAGTAAAAACAATTTAAACTACTTAAATATCCATTTATAGGGCTTAGGACAGTCTTATTTGTAGTCATAGCAAATTAAAATACATTATTTTAGTGTGCTATACATGGTCATAGATTATAGGTATAGAAATTAAAATATGGTACAAATATGAATCTTTATATTTTCAAAATATCTGAGTGCCTTTTTCTCTATTCATTATAAAAAATGATTTACAAATAGTCACATGCTTGTGGTACTGTTAAGTTTGCTGGAAGCTTTTTTGAGTGGTCTCTTAATGTATATACCATTATACATGATTCTATAATGATTTATACCTAATAATTCTGTGGTGGTTTTTCTTTAAACAATTCTAACTTCAGATGAAGAAGAAAGTGACTTCTCCTGAAGATAAATGTAATGATGACTAGAGGGCTAAAGAGAAGGTTAGAAGCAACAATTGGTATTCAACAATGTTGAGTATGGTTGGAACACAAGAACTGAAAGTGAGGCCCTCAAAATATAACGGGTAGATATATTGTTAAGTTAAAAAAAAAAAAAGCAGAAAGAGCAATAGACAGAATATACTGTAGAGAGAGAGTGTGTATGTGAAAGAGAGAGAGAGACATGTCTCTGGAAAGACAAGAAACTGTTTGCCTATTAATAGGATCAGAAACACTGGGTTGAGGGAAGACGTCAAGAGTTAGTAGAGGCTTTTGCTCCTACCATGTGAGACACCTGCTCCCCCTTCACCTTCCACCATAAATGTAAGCTTCCTGAAACCCTCACCAGAAGCAGATGCTGGCACTGTGCTTTCTGTTCAGCCTGCAGAACTGAACCAATTAAACCTCTTTTCTTCATAAATTGCCCAGTCTCTGGTATTTCTTTTTTTTTTTTTTTTTTTTTTTTTTTTTTTTTTTTTGAGACGGAGTTTCGCTCTTGTTACCCAGGCTGGAGTGCAATGGCGCGATCTCGGCTCACCGCAACCTCCGCCTCCTGGGTTCAGGCAATTCTCCTGCCTCAGCCTCCTGAGTAGCTGGGATTGCAGGCACGCGCCACCATGCCCAGCTAATTTTTTGTAGTTTTAGTAGAGACGGGGTTTCACCGTGTTGACCAGGATGGTCTCGATCTCTTGACCTGGTGATTCTTATTTATTTATTTTGAACAGAGTCTTGCACTATTGCCTGGGCTGGAGTGCAATGGCACAGTCTCGGCTCACTGCAACCTCTGCCTCCTGGGTTCACACAATTCTCCTGCCTCAGCCTCCCTAGTAGCTGGGATTACAGGCGCACATCACCACATCCAGCTAATTTTTTGTATTTTTAGTAGAGACGGAGTTTCACTATTTTGGCCAGACTGGTCTCGAACTCCTGACCTCATGATCCATCCACCACAGCCTCCCAAAGTGCTGGAATTACAGGCGTGAGCCACCATGCCTGGCCAGGTATTTGCTTATAGCAATGCAAGAACAGCTAAATACAGAAAATTGGTATTGAGAAATGGGATATTGCTATAAAGATACTTGAAAATGTGGAAATGACTTTGGGACTGGGTAACAGGTGGACATTTGAAGAGTTCGGAGAGCTCAGAAGACGGGCAGTTGAGGGAAAGTTTGGAACTTCTTAGAAACTAAATGATTGTGACCACAAGGCTGATAGTAACTTGGACAGTGAAGTCCTGTCTGAACAGGTCTCTGATGAAAATGAGGAGCTTACTGGAAGCTGGCATAAAGGAAACGCTTGTGCCTTAGCAAAAAGCTTGGCTGTATTGGGTCCATGCTCTAAAGATCTGTGCAAGTTTGAACTTCAGGGTGATGACCTAGGGCATCTGGTGGATGAAATTTCTAACCATCAGAATGTTCAAAAGTTAGCCTGGTCGTTTCTAATAACCTACGCTCAGATGCAGGAGCAAAGAAATGACTTAAGGTTAGAAGTTACCTTTAAAGGGGAAACAGGACACAAAAGTCTGGAAAATTTTCAGCCTGGCCATGTGACAGAAAAAGCAAAAGCATCATCAGGAGAGGAATCCAAGCAGGCTTCAGGGCAACTACTTGCTAGAGAGATTTGCATAACTAAATAGGAGGCCAGTGCTGATAGCTAAGACCGTGGGAAAAAAGACCTCAAAGGCGTTTCAGAGATCTCTGAAGCAGCCCTTCCCATCTTAGGCCTAGAGGCCTAGGAGAAAATAATTGTTTAATGGGCCAGGCATGCCCAGGGCCCCACTGTTCTGAGCAGCCTGGGGACAGTGGTCCCTTCATCCCTGACTCCCTTCTGCTCCAGCTCCAGCTGCAGCTTAAAGGGCCCCAGATACTGCTTCGACCTCCACTCTGGAGGGCACACACCATAGGCCTTGGAAACTTCCATGTAGTATTAAGCTTTGTAGGTGCACAGAGTCAAGGAGACTTGGCAGCCTTACCTAGATTTCAGAGGATGTATGAGAAAGCCTGGGTGCCCAGGCAGAAGCTTGCTGCAGGAGCAGAGCCATGATAGAGAACCTCTATTAAGGCTGTGCAGAGGGGAAATGTGGAGCTGGAGGCCCCACACAGAGTCCCTACCAGAGCACTACCGAGCAGAGTTCTGGGAAAGGGGCTGCTATCCTCCGGACTCCCCAGAATGATAAAGCCACCAGCAGCTTACCTCCTAAGCCTGGAAAAGCCACAGGCACTCAAACCCAGCCTGTGACAGCAGCTGCAGGGGCTGCATCCTGCAAAGTCACAGGAGCAGAGCTTCCCAAGACCTTGGGAGCCCAACCCTCGTACCAGTGTGCCCTGGATACAGGATATGGAATCAAAGGAGACTATTTTGGAGCTTTAAGATTTAATGACTGCCCTGCCCTGGGTTTCAGACTTGCATGGGGCCTGTAGCCCCTTTCTTTTAGCTAATTCCTCCTTTTTGTAGTGGGAATGCTCACCCAATGCTTGTAACCCCATTGAGTCTTGGAAGTAAATAATTTGTTTTGATTTTACAGGCTTACATGTGGAAGAAGATGTCTCAGATGAAACTTTGGACTTGGACTTGAGACTTTTGAGTTAATGCTAAAATGAGTTAAGGCTTTGGGGGACTATTTGGAATTCATGATTGTATTCTGCACTATGAGAAGGGCATGAGATTTTGGGTGGACTGGGGGTAGAATAATACAGCATGGATATTTGGTCCTCATTCAAATCTCACTTTGAAATGTCATCTCTGATGTGAGAGTTGGGGCCTAGTGGGAGATGTTTGGGTCTTGGAGGCAGATCTCTCATGGCGTGGTGCTGTCCTTATGATAGTGAGTAAGTTCTCATGAGATGTGGTTGTTTAAAGGCACCTACCCCCACCTCTTGTTCTCCTTCCCACCACGTGACATGCCTGCTTCACCTTTGCCTTCCGGAGGCCCTCACCAGAAGCAGATGCCAGGACTATGCTTCCTGTAAATCCTGCGGAACTGTGAGCCAATTAAATTTTTCTTCATTAAAAAAAAAAAAAAGTCTGAGTGAACTCTCATTCTGTACTTTTTGTGTGTGCACATGTGTTTTTACTGTTGCTGTTGTTGTTGTTGTTTTGCATGTACTTTCATTTCAAAACAAAACAAGAACGCTTGAAGTTGCCCAGAAATGTTAGGCTCAGGTGTTTGGGGCACATTCAAATTTAGCCAAGCCACATTGGGTGCAGCCTCTCAGAAACAGGCCTGGAATAGATAAACAAATTTTAATAAATTAATGATTAATCAACTTTAGTGTGCCCTGCCTGGAGAAAGCCTGATGGCTAATCTAAGAGCCAAGGAAAGAGTGATGGGACAACCGAAAGATAGATGGGCACTATGGAGCCAAGGAAAGTGGGACATGGAAGTCAAGAATTTATCTCCATTCAGGTACCAGGTACCCAAGTGAGTGTAACACTTGGTCTCTGCAAGGTCTTTCTCGAGCAGTAGTAGAAGGCATTTTAGATCATCATAGTGATTGACATAATCTGTTTGATTCTACTTTCTTTGATAGCAAGTTTCTAATTATTATTTGGCCTCTCATTGTATATTATCCACATAGAAAATATGTTCCAATCAGCCAAGAGAGGGTGAGGGATGATTTCAGTTCACCTTGAATTCAAATTTCTTACTGTATTTAAATAAATAAATAATAAAGTCCTTTGTACACAGACAAGATAATATTTCTGAAAGAGGTATTGTTTGTCTCTCATCATTTTCTTCTCTCTATTAAGACACCTAAACCAATAGGTATTAATTGGCTTAGGAAAGATATGTAATAGCAGAAAAGAGGAGAAAAAATGGAAACCTTTTTTAGTTTCATGTTTCAAAATTTAGCTCCTTAGAGTAATAAAAAGGATTATGACAACATTCGTGAGCAGTATGAACAGACCTTTGCTGTCAACTTCCCTTACCAACTACAGATTCTCCATATCTGAGGGGAAGGGGAAAAGTTACAGGGGAAGTGATAAGAGTATGATGCCAGTGTGGCTGGGAGAAAGAATCTGCCTTGCTCTCAGGCCGAGCACTGGAAAGTGAGGCAGAACCAAGACCCCAGATGAAATTATGGAATCCATCAGCAGAAGAGACCTGTGCTTCTGCAGCTAAGTAGAATCTTGGGTAAATAGCATAATACCACCGAAGAAATATCTCTGTGATCCATCCAGAGATAGTCTCAATGTCTAACTTTCAAGCCATCATGGTGGGGCAGCAACTGAATATTCTCATGCACCCAAAGGACACACAAAAATATTCGAGAGAGACTGAGTAGATTTGCACAGATGAGAACAAAAGATGTCACCATGACAACCTGTGTGGCCGAATGAGGGAGGAACAGATTTCCCTTTGGCCCCCTCAATGAAGGCCAGATTTCCTTTAGCCCTATGCTACCACCCCCAATGCTCTGGAACCAAATAAACCATATACTCATATAAACATATATAGACCACACAAAGTCAGAACTCAGATATAAATCCATGTAAGTGAAAAGGCAGGAATTAAAATTGGGAGAGAGAAACTTTTTGCCATCCTGATGGAATAGTGGCTCAGGATATAAATTTAGCTGACTCACATAAGGATAAAGCTGATGTATTTCTTCTGCACATGAATCTGTGGCCTTAGATTCATACCCAGTATACATATTATGCACATCAGAGTCCTATGAGTTGGTGAGGTTGATCCAGAGCTACTTACATACTGTGTGGACCGCTGGAGTTTCAATTTCCCCAGAAGTCAAATAAGGATTTTAATACCCATTGCATGAGGTTAATAAAAAGACTCGATGAGATGATGCATGCTATATAAGTTGCCAGGCCCACCCAATTTTCTGGATGCTCTAGAGAAATGCTATTTCCCTCATTCCAATATTATTATTTTAATCAATATACATAAAATGTTATAATTTCCAAGTTTACAGCTGGTTATACATTAGTTATACTTTAGATTGGCTTCTTCACGATGGCATTTTAGCATACTAATCTCATCAGTAAAAGGTCCTCAAATCACATGGATTATTTCTGGGAAGAATCTCTGTGGCCAGTTAGTCCCACCCACAGTGTGTGGTTTCCAGTAAGCTTCAATCAAAGAGAGTGTCCCCTCCCTGACCTGAGCATGCTGTCATTTCCCAGTCCTTTTGCCACAATCATCTCAGAGTCCATCTTTTGGCATGCTAGCTAGCCCTCTGTCTTTTATACATCGGTTAAGCCATGGCCTTCTTGTTCCAGGTCCAGAAAGTGTGTGCTGCACCGTTGCAGGACACCTTCTCCTGTTACTAGGTAAGGAAAAGGGAAGGATACCAGAGCAGGAGCTTCACATTATTTTATTCAATCTTTGCAATTTTCAACATTTTATTAGCCAAGAAACCGAGGATCCGAGAGGCTAAGTGATTTCCTTGGTGTCCAAGAACTAGTAAGTGATGGAGCAAAGCTTGAAGCTAAATCCGGTGAGCTCCAAAGCCAATGCTCTTTCTACCATGTAATCACCACATAGGAAAGGATATGGATAGCAAATATAATTTGTACTAAAATGATGGTTGATTGGAGTATAAGGCCAGTAAGTAAAGGTATTTGCAATTATCACCAAAACACATACATGTGTTTAGATAGTAGCATGTAAACTCAGAGAAACAGAAAGAGAGAATTCAGTCATCTTTCATTGGGTTACAATCAAAACTTGGGTTGACATTTAGCTCTGTAGTGGTAACAATAATAATAATGTTTCTTGTATGTCTAATCCTCAACTTTGCTAAGTATTTTCATATCCAATATATGATTTAGTTATTACAAAATTCCTGGCAAGATACGCAGGGAAAGCATCATTGTTCTCATTCTTTTGAAGAGGAAAAGGGCACAGACTTGTTCCACATCCCCTAGCAGTTTCAGAAACACAGAATTGAAGCCTCAAACCATGTTTGAGTATGTGTGGGTACTCTGAGCGATGGCTGGAGATATAAAGACATATGGCTGCCTTTCCTTCGTGAAGTAGAGAATGAGACGTACTGGCCAGTGCCTCAGTAGAAAACAGATGACGTGGTCAAAGTGGATACTTTGAGGAGATTTTAATAAAGTAACTATTTACAAAAAAATACTCAGGATGTAGGGAAACCATAAGACCTAGTGCAGTTCTCTAGGTGGCATCCGTGAGGAAGCATTACCATGCATAGGACTGAGTGAGCAAGAGGAGGATGTGATTATTGGTGCAGGGAGAGAAAAATCTGGGTGGAAAGACCATGTGAAAGGAGTGCTAGCATTTGACCAAGGGACACAGTAGCTTGTAGTGACCCTACAAGGTGGCAGTTGGGGGGGCGTGCTGTCCAGGGAAAACAATAGCTTGATCTTACTCCTCTTTCTCTATCCCTCTGATCACCTGCTGATGCTTCCCTTTGGCCAAACCTGCCTGGAAGTCAGAGGCAAGGATGCCAATTATTGGAGTCAATACCATTTTTTTTTTCATGAGATAAGAACAGGGAGCAAATGGGTGGAACAGATCTGGAGGAGCAGATGGAAGATGTCCTGCACGTGAGGTTTTCCACTGAGAGTTAGAGGCCACACTAGAACAGTGTATCAGTAAAACCTCAGCTTAGTTGAAGTAATTAAACAATAAAAAGGAGTTAATAGACAGGATTCAAGTGCAGTCAAGTCAGGAGGCTGGCACTCTGCAATACTGTGGGATTTGCTTTCCTCAGTGTGCCAACTGCCTACGCAGGCTGCCTTACCACATGGTAGCAAAATGGATGCAGCAGCTCCTGACATTGCCCTGGAACACCACACTGACTGGAGAAACAGAAGGACTATGTTTCAGAATTCCCAGCAAAAGTTTTGAGACTCACTCTGATTGGGCTATCTTGGTTTAAACCCTCAATTGTGAATAGTACGGCTAGGCTATGGAGTATACCAACTGGCTTTATCTAGGTAACTCAGCTTTGTTCCTGAATATGGGAATGAGGTGGCTTTCCATAAACCATACAGATTCGGGAACAAAGGTTGGAACTTTGTGAAGCAGTTAAAGAGACCACCAAAAGGTACACACTCAAGCAGAATTGCAAACTGCCACTGTAAAGAAAGGGAGCTAACTGGTGCTAAAACAAAAAAAAACGTTTCAATCCAAAGTGTAATCAAATAATGAGAGCCTAACATGGATTAAATGGACAGGAGTTTATTTATTTACCCAATGAAGGGACAATGGAAAGGAAATAAAGGTGGTTTAATGATGCCCTTAGAACTAGCCTAGGTTTCTTTCTTAGGATTGTTACTTCATGTGGAAAGGTTGCGGCAGCATTTCCAGATATTCCATCCAAGATCAAGGTAAGAAAAAGAAAAACAAAAAGAACCAAACAATTTAAAAGGGAAAAGTGTGTTCACAGAGAGCTATTACCTTTCCATTTGCCAAAGGAAGTGCTTTGCATCGTTGGCCGGAACTCTTTTCTATCTCTTCATTGCACAGAAGGCTGGGAATAGGGAATTTTAGTTTTTTCATCTGAATTGCAGATAAAGATAAGAGAGAAGGGCATTATAATTGTTTCAGATAGCTCAGCTTTGGTCTCTGTCACAGAAATTATTGCCTAACAGCACTGAAGATCCAGCCGAGGCTGGAAATCACAAATTTGTGGTGGAGCCAATCAGCAGAGAATCACCCACTTGGTTAACTGGAAAAAATGACTGCTTTATACTAAATTTCAGATTCTGCTAACTTGGGAGATCTATGAGCCAAATTTTTCTACCAAAGAGGACAGTAAAACCAACCACATACTTCAGGAAAATTGTGGGAACAATGCTGCTATTTCATTTCCAGAAAAGTTAAGAGACTTTCTGAATAAATTTATAAACTAAAGCCCATAATTTGTAACATATCCCAACAGTTATATTTGTTATTTTTCCAGAGAAGCTCATCCATTTAGGAGGAACATTGCATCTAGTTTTAAAGACTACTGACAAAGTTTTAGTACTTGTCTGGATAAATGTTATAGAAAAAAATTATTTCACTTTCTTTTAAGGCAGTATTTCAAAACAAATCACTTAGTGGGCAGGTTTTCTTGACATTTTTACATTATCATCAAAACACAAATTTTTTTCTTATATAAACATCCTGAACAAGGCCATGTACAAATGTATATTTAATTAAATATAGCTGAATTAAATACATTTTGTGTATATGATTTTGTCATCCAAATACAACATTACTCCAATCTTAGGACCCACAGTGACGCATTCAAAATATTTACAAAATCTGGCGCCAGGTACAGTGGCTCACGCCTGTAATTCCAGCACTTTGGGAGGCCAAGGTGGGTGCATCACGAGATCAGGAGATCAAGACCATCCTGGCTAACGTGGCAAAACCCCATCTCTACTGAAAATACAAAACAAATTAGCCAGGAGTGGTGACATGTGCCTGAAATCCCAGTTACTTGGGAGGCTGAGGCAAGGGAATCACTTAAACATGGGAGGCAGAGGTTACAGTGAGCCAAGATTGCTCCATTGCACTCCAACTTGGTGACAGAGGGAGACTGTCTCAAAAAAAAAAAAAAAGTTACAGATTCAATTTTAAAAGCCTTGAAGAATAATGCAAATTTTCACAGATCTTCTACAGCACAAGGTTCCCCTCGGTCTCACATTACATGGAAGCTGCTACGTCCATAATATTCTTCCTGTCTCTCTTGCCTGTTCCAGAAGAGCCACTTCATGTCCTTATTTATGTGAAACCATCTACCCTCTTTTCTAGGCTCCCATGGGTCAGCAGCTTTGCTCATTGTGCATCAAAGGCCCAATCTATTTTCCCAAGCAGGAAAGGACCTTCCTTTTTAGACAAAAGTGTAGAAAGAAAGACATGTAAAGGTCAAATCAGAAGGTGAGGAGATCCAAGATGGCTGAATAGGAACAGCTCTGGATTGCAGTTCCCAGCAGAAAATGCAGAGGGTGAGTAATCACTGCATTTCCAATAGAATTTTTACTGCCCACAGACCAGGAGATTCCCAGGTGGAAAAGTGCCACGAGTAGCCTGCATGGCTGTTTCAGCCGGCACAGTGGATCTCTGCACAAAAACTCACACAAATTCGGGTGCCCTTTCAACTGGTGACTGGAATGCCTGGGAGACAGAGTCACCCATTCAACTGAAAAAAAGGGGACTGAAACAGGGAGCAAGGTGATCTGGCTCAGCCAGTCCCACGCCCACAAAGACCAGCAATCTGCAACGCTCTGAACTGGGAGTTTCACAACAAGCACAGCTGGACCCGGGATAGTCCAGCTCTGTGGGGGGAAGGGCGTCTGCCATTACTGAGGCAGTCCACCGCTACCGAGGCAGTCCACCATTACTGAGGCCGGTGTAACTATACCCCTATAAACAAAACCGCAAGGAAGTTCACACAGCAGCTGGGAAGAGCCCATGGCAGCTCAGCAATGCCTCTGCTGGCAGACTGTGACTAGGCTACCTTCTCACTGGGCGGGGCATCCCTGAAAAAAGTCAGCAGCTCATCAGGAAATTATAAATAATGCCGCACATTCCCGGGACAGAGCATCTGGGGAAGAAAAAGGTGGTTATAAGTTCCACTGCAACAGACTTAAACACACCTACCCAGCAGCTCTGAACAGAACAATGGAGCTCACAGCTAAGCACTTGAGCTCCTATAAGGGACAGACTGCCTACTCAAGCAGCTCCTCTACCCCCATATATCCAAAGAGTCACCTCATAAAGGAGAGCTCAGGCTGACATCTGGCGGATAGCCTTCTGGGACAAAGATAAGAGAAGAATAAGCTGGCAGCAACCCTTACTGTTCTGCAGCCACTGCAGGTGATCCCCAAGCAAGCAGGATCTGGAGTGGACCTCCAGCAGTTCTACAGCAGAGGGGTCTGTCTGTTAGAAGGAAAACTAAGAAACAGAAAGAAATAACTTCATCATCAACAAATAGGATGTCCACTCAGAGACCCCATCTGAAAGTCACCAAAACAAAGACGACAGGTAGATAAATCCACAAAGATGGGAAGAAACCAGCACAAAAAGGATGAAAACACCAAAAACTAGAATGCCTCTCCTCCTCCAAGTGATCACAACTCCTAGCCAGCAATGGAACAAGGCTGGATGGAGAATGAGTCTGATGAATTGACAGAAACAGGCTGCAGAAGGTGGGTAATAACAAACTTCTCTGAGCTAAAAGAACACGTTCTAACACAATGCAAAGAAACTAAGAACCTTTAAAAAAGGTTTGATGAAATGCTAACAAGAATAAACAGCTTAGAGAGGAATAAAAATGAATTGATGGAGCTGAAAAACACAACACGAGAACGTCACGAAGCATACACAAGTTTCAATAGTCGAATCAACCAAGCAGAAGATAGGATATCAGAGATTGAAGATCAACTCAATCAAATAAAATGAGAAGGCAAGATTAGAGAAGAAAGTAAAAAGAAATGAAAAAAACCTCCAAGAAATACGGGATTATGTGAAAAGATCTAATCTACCTTTGATAGGTGTGCCTGAATGTGATGGAGAGAATGAATCCAAGCTGGAAAACACTATTCAGGATATTATCCAGGAGAACTTCCCTAACCTAGCAAGGCAGGCCAATATCCAACTCCAGGAAATACAGAGAACCCTACAAGAATATTCCTCAAGAAGAGCAACCTCAAGGCACATAATTGTCAGATTCACCAGGGTTGAAATGAAGGAGTAAATGCTAAGGGCAGCCAGAGAGAAAGGATGGGTTACCCACAAAGGGAAGTCCATCAGACTCACGACAGATCTCTCAGCAGAAACCCTACAAGCCAGAAGAGAGTGGGGGCCAATATTCAACATCCTTAAAGAAAAGAACTTTCAACCTAGGGTTTCATAACCAGCCAAACTAAGATTCAGAAGCGAAGGAGAAGTAAAATCCTTTACGAACAAGCAATTGGTCAGGGATTTCATCACCACCAGGCCTGCTTTACAAGAGCTCCTGAAAGAAGCACTAAACATAGAAAGGAAAAACCAGTACCAGCCACTCCAAAAACGTACCAAATGGTAAAGAGCATCAACACAATGAAGACACTGCATCAACTAACAGGCAAAACAACCAGCTAGCATCAAAATGGCAGGATCAAATTCACACATAACAATATTATCCTTAAATGTAAATGGGCTAAATACTCCAATCAAAAGACATAGATTGGCAAATTGGATAAAACGTCAAAACCCATTGATGTGCTGTATCCAGGAAACCCATCTCACATGCAAGGATACACGTAGGCTCAAAATAAAGGGATGGAGGAAGATTTACCAAGAAAATGGAGACAAAAAAAGCAGGAGTTGCAATCCTAGTCTCTGATAAAATAGACTTTAAACCAGCAAAGATCAAAAGAGACAAAGAAGGGCATTACATAATGGTAAAAGGATCAATGCAACAAGAAGAGTTAAAACGATCCTAAATATATACGCACCCAATACAGGATCACCCAGACACACAAAGCAAGTTCTTAATGACGTACAAAGAGACTTACACTCCCACACAATAATAGTAGGAGAGCTTAACACCCCATTGTCAATATCAGACAGATCAAAGAGACAGAAAATTAACAATGATATCCAGGACTTGAACTTAGACCTGGACCAAGCAAACCTAACAGACATTTACAGAACTCTCCACCCCAAATCCACAGAATATACGTTCTTCTCAGCACCACATCACACTTACTCTAAAATTGACCACATAATTGGAAATAAATCACTCCTCAGCAAATGCAAAAGAACAAAAATCATAGCAAACAGTCTCTCAGACCACAGAGCAATCAAATTAGAACTCAGAATTCAGAAACTAACTCAGAACTGCACAGCTTCATGGAAACTGAACAATTGGCTCTTGAATGTTAACTGGATAAACAATGAAATGAAGGCAGAAATAAAGATGTTCTTTGAAACCAATGAGAACAAAGACACAACGTACCAGAATCTCTGGGACACATTTAAATTAGTGTCTAGAGGAAAGTTTATAGCAATAAATGCACACATGAGAAGAAAGGAAAGATCTAAAATCGACACCCTATCATCAAAATGGGAAGAGCTAGAGGAGCAACAACAAAAAAACTCAAAAACTAGCAGAAGACAAGAAATAACTAAGATCAGAGCAGAATTGAAGGAGATAGAGACACAAAAAACCCTTCAAAAAAAATCAATAAATCCAGGAGATGGTTTTTTGAGAAGATCAACAAAACAGACAGACCACTGGCAAGATTAATGAAAAAGAAAAGGGAAGAAAATCAAATAGATGCAATATAAAAACAATAAAGTAAATATCACCACAGATTCCACAGAAATACAAGCCAACATCAGAGATTACTACAAACAACTCTGTGCATGTAAACCAGTAAACCTGGAAGAAATGGATAAATTCCTGGACACTTGCATCCTCCCAAGCCTAAACCAGGAAGAAGTCAAAACCCTGAATAGACCAATAACAAGGGCTGAACTTGAGTCAACAATTAATAGCCTATCAACCAAAAAAAGCCCAGGTCCAGATGGGTTCATAGCCAAATTCTACCAGACATACAAAGAAGAGCTGGTACCACTCATTCTGAAACTATTCCAAACAATACAAAAAGAGGGAATCCTTCCCAAATAATTTCATGAGACCAACATCATCCTGATACAAAAACCTGGCAGAGACTAAACAAGAAAAGAAAACTTCAAGCCAATATCCATGATGAACATAGATGCAAAAATCTTCAATAAAATACAGGCAAACTGATTGCAACAGCACATCAAAAACTTATCCATCACGATCAAGTAGGCTTCATCCAGGGGAAGCAAGGCTGGTTCAACATATGCAAGTCTATAAACATAATTCACCACACAAACAGAACGAAAGACAAAAACCACATGATTATCTCAATAAATGCAGAGAAGGCCTTTGACAAACTTCAGCAGCCTTTATGCTAAAAACTCTCCATAAACTAGGTATGGACGGAACGTATCTCAAAATAATAAAAGCTATTTATGACAAACCCATAGCCAATATCATACTGAATGGGCAAAAACTGGAAGCATTCCCTTTGAAATCTGGCACTAGACAAGGATGTCCTATCTCATCATTCCTATTCAATATAGTATTGGAAGTTCTAGCCAGAGCAATCAGGTAAGAAAAAGAAATAAAGGGTATTCAATTAGGAAAGGAGGAAGTCAAACTGTCTCTTTTTGCAGATGACATGATTGTATATTTAGAAGACCCCATCGTTTCAGCACAAAATTTTCTGAAACTGATAAGCAAGTTCACCAAAGTCTCAGGATACAAAATCAATGTGCAGAAATCACAAGCATTCCTATACACCAATAACAGACTAACAGAGAGCCAAATCAAGAATGACTGCCATTCACAATTGCTACAAAGAGAATAAAACACCTAGGAATACAACTAACAAAGGATGTAAAGGACCTCTTCAAGGAGAACTACAAATCACTGCTCAACAAAATAAGAGAGGACACAAAAAGATAGAGAAACATTCTATGCTCATGTTAGAAAGAATCAATATTGTGAAAATGGCCATACTGCCCAAAGTAATTTACAGATTCAATGCTATTCCCATCAAGCTACCAATGACCTTCTTCACAGAACTGGAAAAAAAACACCTTAAACTTCATATGGAACCAAAAGAGAGCCCGCATAGCCAAGTCAATTCTAAGCAAAAAGAGCAAAGCTGGAGGCACCACACTACCTGACTTCAAACTATACTACAAGACTATAGTAATCAAAACAGCATGGTAGTGGCACCAAAACAGGGATATAGACCAATGGAACAGAACAGAGGCCTCAGAGGCAATGCCACACATCTACAACTTTCTGATCTTTGGCAAACCTCACAAAAGCAAGCAATGGGGAAAGGATTCCCTGTTTAATAAATGGTGTTGGGAAAAATGGCTAGCCATGTGCAGAAAGCAGAAACTGGACCCCTCCCTGACACTTTACACTAAAATTAACTCCAGATGGATTAAAGACTTAAACATAAGACCTAACACCATAAAAACCCTAGAAGAAAACCTATGCAAAATCATTCAGTACATAGGCATAGGCAAGGACTTCATGACTAAAACATAAAAAGCATTGGCAACAAAAGCCAAAATAAACAAATGGGTTCTAATTGAACTCCAGAGCTTCTGCACAGCAAAAGAAATAGTCATTAGAGTGAACCCGCAACCAACAGAATAAGAAAAGATTTTTACAATCTACCCATCTGACAAAGGACTTATATCCAGAAGCTATAAAGAACTAAAACAGATTTACAAGGAAAAAAAAAAAAACATTCAAAAGTGGGAGAAGGATATGAACAGACACTTTTCAAGAAAAGAAGACATATATGAGGCCAACAAACATATGAAAAAAAGTGCATCACTGGTCATTAGAGAAATGCATATCAAAACCACATTGAGATACCATCTCATGCCAGTTAGAATGGCAATCATTAAAAAATCTGGAGACAACAAATGCTGGAGAGGATTTGGAGAAACAGGAACACTTTTACACTGCTGGTGGGTGTGTAAATTAGTTCAACCATTGTGGAAGACAGTGTGGCAATTCCTCAAAGACCTAAAAATAGAAATTCCATTTGATTCAGCAATCCCATTACTGGGTATATATCCAAAGGATTATAAATCGTTCTATTATAAGGACACATATACGTGAATGTTCATTGCAGCACTGTTTATAATAGCAAAGACTTGGAACCAACCCAAATGCCCATCGATGATAGGCTGGACAGGGAAAATGTGACACATACACACCATGGAATACTATGCAGCCATAAAAAATGATGAGTTTGTGTCCTTTGTAGGGACATGGATGAACCTAGAAACCATCATTCTCAGCAAACTGACACAAGAACAGAAAATCAAACACTGCATGTTCTCACTCATAGGTGAGTGTTGAACAATGAGAACACATGAACGCAGGAAGGGGAGCATCACACACTGAGGTCTGTGTGGGGGAGACTAGGGGAAGAACAGCAGAGTGTAAGGAGTTGGGGAGGGATAAGATGGGGAGAAATGTCAGATATAGGTGATGGGGATGAAGGCAGAAAACCACATTGCCATGTATGTACCTATGCAACAATCCTGCATGTTCTTCACATGTACCCCAAAACCTAAAATGCAATAAAATATATATACATATATATGTATATGTGTGTGTGTGTGTGTGTATATATATATATATATATATATATATATATAAAGGTCAAATCATAGCAACAGCAAATTCCAGGCAAGTACTTAATATAGTATCATAGAAAGTGCCAGCTACTTCCCACCTTCAATAAATAATAAAACGCTTAGAACAAAAACATATTAATTTATTTTCACATGGAACCATATGGCAAAAATAACAAATGCCACAGATTTCACTGATCTTCAGCGTGAAACAGAAAAGAAAAAAGGGAAGAGAAAGATAATGACTAAAAAAATATGAAGTAAGAGCAAGAGTTAGATTTTCTTTTGCAAACCATGAGTAAGTGGAAGGGAACTGCTGAAAATATTAATTTTGAACTATTGAATAAAAGGTGTACATGTTCTATTAAAATATGAGATAGATCCCAGTGTAAATAAATAAGAAAAATTTTGCTTTATATAGCACATGAACTAACAAACTTTCTTTGTGGTTTGTGGGTATGCTTAGATATATTATGTACTACCAGGCAAGTAAAATAGGACAATTTCCATTTCAAAACAAAGAAATGATTAGGACAATTATTAAGCTAACCAACAATTCCATGAATGACTGACTGTTTTCAGTCTCCATTATGCTTACTAACAACTAGGAGCAATAAAAACTTATATTCTACTTTGGGCTCTTCAGTTCACCAGCCATGTTCAACTCAACTTTTCTCCAAGCCTCTGCTCGTACATCTATTAAACTGAGATAACAGTTGCCCTTCTCCAGGTGCAATGAGGACCAATTTAGGTAATACCATGCCACCACTTCTCAAAATACCAGTACCATGCTGTTTTGAAAACTGTATTTCTCAAACTCAAAGTCGTTTTATTTGGCAAAATGGTGCTAGGTGCATTGGAGACATAATAAAATGTATGCATTATGCCCACTCTAAAATATTTAACTTTGGCATCACTGACTAGGACAGCATAATATGCTCCTTGGAATTTTAATTAGTAGATAATCATGGTGGCTATCATTTAGTGAGCACCTGTGAAGCATTAATCTAAACTCTTTAAATACCTTATATCATTTAATGCTTGCAGGAACATAATGAGAGAGTGTAGCGTTATAATCAGCTTCAAGTCATAGTAGGAAATAGGGATTCAAAGAATTTAAGTAGGCCGGGTGCACTGGCTCACGCCTGTAATCCTAGCACTTTAGGAGGCCGAGGAGGGCAGATCACTTGAGGTCAGGAGTTTGAGATCAGCCTGGCCAACATGGTGAAACTCTGTCTCTGCTAGAAACACACACACACACAAAAATTAGCTGGACATGGTGGCAGATGCCTGTAATCCCAGCTAATTAGGAGGCTGAGGCAGGAGAATTGTTTGAACCTGGGAGGCAGAGGTTGCAGTGAGCTAAGATCGTGCCACTGACTACACTCCATCCTGGGTGACTGAGGAAGTCTCCATCTAAAAAAAAGGAAAAAAAGAAAAGAAAAACGGGTTTAAGTAACATCCTCAATCTCAGTTTATAATAGTATTAAGTAGCAGAATTTGGGATTGAATCCAGGTGATCAAATTGACATGCCATGACATTCTCTTGTAAATAAACCATGATGTGTGTGGGTACACAAGCAATAAAATACATGTTGACTGACTGAATATATAAATGCCTGTTTTTCAAGCAGTCAGAGCATTACCAAGTTCTCATGGCATATATTATTATTATTATTTTTTTTTTTGAGACGGAGTTTTGCTGTTGTTGCCCAGGCTGGAGTGCAATGGCGCGATCTCGGCTCACCGCAACCTCCACCTCCTGGGTTCAAGCAATTCTCCGGCCTCAGCCTCCCGAGTAGCTGGGACTACAGGCATGCACCATCATGCCCAGCTAATTTTTGTATTTTTAGTAGAGACGGGGTTTCACCATGTTGACCAGGATGGTCTCGATCTCTTGACCTCGTGATCCACCCGTCTCGGCCTCCCAAAGTGCTGGGATTACAGGCTTGAGCCACCGCGCCCGGCCCTATTATTATTTTCTTAATGAGGAAAGGAAAAAGAAACTTTCCCACCATTAATAACTGTCATCATTGAAAAATGAGCTTCTAAGAGCACAGCTTTTTCTTTTCTTTACTTTTTATTTTTTTGAGACAGAGTCTTGCTGTGTTGTCCAGACTAGAGTGCAGTGGTGTGATCTCAGCTCACTGCAACCTCCATCTCCCGGGTTCAAGCAATTCTCCTGCCTCAGCGTTCTGAGTAGTTGGGATTACAGGCAACCCACCACCATGCCCGAATAATTTTTGTATTTTTAGTAGAGACAGTGTTTCACCATGTTGGCCAGGCTGGTCTTGAACTCCTGACCTCAGGTGATCTGACCTCCTTGGCCTCTCAAAGTGCTGCGTTTACAGGCATGAGCCACTGCGCCTGGCTTCACTTCTTTTTTCTTTTCTTTGCTGTTCTTTTATTTTCTTTTCCTTTTTTCTTTCGTTTTTTCTCTTCTTTATTCTTTTCTCTCTTCTCTTCCCTTCCCTTTTCTATTCTTTTCTTTTCTTTGAGACAGAGTCTTGCTCTGTCACCCAGGCTGGAGTGCAGTGGTACAATCTCAGCTCTCTGCAACCTCTGCCTCCTGGGTTCAAGTTATTTTCATGCCTCAGCCTCCCAAGTAGCTGGGATTACAGGCGCACATCACTCCAACCAGCTAATTTCTGTATTTTTAGTAGACACAGGGTTTTGCTATGTTAGCCAGGCTTGTGTCAAACTCCTGTCAAGCGTTCTACCTGCCTTGGCTTTCCAAAGTGGCTGGCCAAGAGCAGAATTTTCTAGATAGATATTGAACTCTTAGAAGAATAAATTATAAACTTTCAATTTACTTTCATAAAAATTTACTAAAATATACTACAAAGAAACTTTTGAGGGTCCATAGAGGTGGATAGCTATTTGATGCCCACTCCAGGAACTAAATTTGTCTGTCTCCTAAGCTGTACTCTCTGCTTTCTGTGTATCTGCTACTCACTGCACCTGCTTCTAATACATGCTACTGTGATAGATCTCTACTGTTTTCTTCTTCTTTTTCTCTTTTTCTTCTTGCCTCATAGATCATTTATTTCCCCTTTTCTCTACACTTTCATTTGAAAATCTGGCTTTTTACAGATGGAATCCTTCTTTGTATTTGGTTATCAAAGTAATCACAATAAATTGAAAGTGTTCTTGGTATTTGTTTTCCTTTTCAGTCGGTTTTCTTTTGGCTTCTTGCCCAGGACTTGTCTCATTAGAAACAAATACTTTTTAGGGGGTCTACGTCTTAGTTAGACTAAAGTGTGCAATGAGCACTTCCTGACAGTCCTTCCACATTTCTCTAATCAATTCACTTTCCCATTCTCTCAAAGGATGCCTTATCATTTCTCCTCAAACCTGCAGCACCTCTTCACTTCAGCTGATGATTATACCTCTAATTTTACTGGAAAAATAGAAGCAATACAGAGGCATCCTCCTAATCTTCCATTACCAAATACACCAGTTTGCCTGTGTCTATACTCACACATACTCCCTATTTGCTCTGCTGTGTTCTGGGATATTCCTTTTTGAGATCTTGCAATGTTTTATTCAACTACATCAGAATTCAAATCTTCAAATACATTAGCACTCCAACTTACAAATTTCTAATAATTTCTTTTGTGTTTTATTTTCATTTCTTTTTATTTCATAATTCCCTGTTCTTTTAGTAAAATTTATGCTTTTATGTCTTTGAACCACTCATTCATATCAAAAGCTTTTCAAATGGCCAGGCATGGTGGCTTACGCCTGTAATCCCAGCACTTTTAGCTGAGTCAGGTGGATTGCCTGAAGTAAGGAGTTCAAGACCAGCCTGGCCAACATGGCAAAACCCCCTCTCTACTAAAAATACAAAAATAGCCAGTCACGGTGGCTCATGCATATAATCCTAGCACTTTGAGTGGCTGAGGTGGGCAGATCACCTGAGGTCGGGAGTTCGAGACCAGCCTGACCAACATGGAGAAACCTCATCTCTACTAAAAATACAATGTGTGGTGGTTCATGCCTGTAATGCTATCTACTTGGGATGCTGAGGCAGGAGAGTTGCTTGAACTCGGGAGGCAGTGGTTGCAGTGAGCTGAGATTGTGCCATTGCACTCCAGCCTGGGCAGCAAGAGCAAAACTCCATCTAAAAAAAAAATACAAAAATTAGCCTGGCATGGTGGCACACACCTGTAATCCCAGCTAGTAGGGAGGCTGAGGCAGGAGAATTACTTGAACCCAAGAGCTAGAGATTGCAGTGAGCTAATGTCACACCACTGTACCCCAGCCTAGACGACAGTGTGAGACTCTGGCTCAAAAAAAAAAAAAAAAAAAAAAAGAGGTTCTTCCAAGATGGCCAAATAGGAACAGCTACAGTCTATAGCACCCAGCGAGATCAATGCAGAAGGCAGCTGATTTCTCCATTTCCAACTGAGGTACCCGGCATATCTCACTTGGACTGGTTAGACAGTGGATGCAGCCCACAGAGGGCTAGCCAAAGCAGGGTGGGGCGTTGCCTGACCCAGAAAGTGCAAGGGATCAGGGAACTCCCTCTCCTAGCCAAGAGAAGCTGTGTTATGTCATGAGGAATGGTGCACTCTAGCCCAGACACTACGCTTTTTCCATAGTCTTTGCAATCCACAGACCAGGAGATTCCCTCAGGTGACGACACCACCAGGGCCCTGGTTTCAAGCATAAAACTGGGCAGCTATTTGGGCAGAGATTGAGCTAGCTGCAGGAGTTTTTTTTTTTTTTTTTTTTTTTTTAATATCTCAGTGGCACCTGGACTGCCAGCAAGACAGAACTGTTCACTCCCCTGGAAAGGGGGCTGAAGCCAGGGAGCAAAGTGGTTTAGCTCAGCTGATCCCACACCCATGGAGCCCAGCAAGCTAAGATTCGCTGGCTTGAAATTCTCACTGCCAGCAAAGCAATCTGAAGTTGACTTGGGACACTCGAGCCTGGTGAAGGGAGGAGCATCCACCATTACTGAGGCTTGAGTAGGCAGTTTTACCATCACAGTGTAAACAAAGCTGCCAGGAAGTTTGAACTGGGTGGAGCCCACCACAGCTCAGCAAAGCCACTGTAGCCAGACTGCCTCTCTAGATTCCTGCTCTCTGGGCAGGGCATCTCTGAAAGAAAGGCAGCAGCCCCAGTCAGGGGCTTATAGATAGAACTCCCATCTCCCTGGGACAGAGCACCTGAGGGAAGAGGTGGCTGTGGATGCAGCTCCAACAGACTTAAATGTTCCTGCTCGCTGGCTCTGAAGAGAGTAGTGGATCTCCCAGCACAGTGCTGAGCTCTGCTAAGGGACAGACTGCCTTCCCAAGTGCATCCCTGACCCCCGGTGTTCCCTGACTGGGAGATACCTCCCAGTAGGGGTCAACAGACACCTCATACAGGGGAGCTCTGGCTGGCATGTGGTGGGTGGCCCTCTGGGACGAAGCTTCCAGAGGAAGGAACAGGCAGCAATCTTTGCTGTTCTGCAACCTCCACTGGTGATACCCAGGCAAACAGTGTCTGGAGTGGACCTCCAGCAAACTCCAGCAGACCTGCAGCAGAGGGACCTGACTGTTAGAAGAAAAACTAACAAACAAAAAGGAATAGCATCAACATCAACAAAAAGCCAGGCACAGTGGCTCATGCCTGTAATCCCAGCACTTTGGGAGTCCAAGACAGGTAGATCACGAGGTCAGGAGTTCAAGAACAGCCTGGCCAAGACGGTGAAACCCCAACTCTACTAAAAATACAAAAATTAGCTGGGCATGGTGGCATGTGCCTATAATCCCAGCTACTCAGGAGGCTGAGGCAGAGAACTGCTTAAACCCAGAGGCAGAGGTTGCAGTGAGCCGAGATCATGCCACTATGCTCCAGCCTGGGTGACAGAGTGAGGCTCCATCTAAAAAACAACAACAAAAAGGACGTACACACAGGAACCCCAAATGAGGGTCATCAACATCAAAAACCAAAGGTAGATAAACCCATGAAGATGAAAAACCAGCACAAAAAGGCTGAAAATTCTGAAAACCAGAACACCTCTTCTCCTCCAAAGGATCATAACTACTCACCAGCAAGGAAACAAAGCTGGATGGAGAATGAGTTTGACAAATTGACAGAAATAGGCTTCAGAAGGTGGATAATAACAAACTCCTCTAGCTAAAGGAGCATGATCTAACCCAATGCAAGGAAGCTAAGAACCTTAAAAAAAGGTCAGAGGGATTGCTAACTAGAATAATCAGTTTAGAGAAGAACATAAATGACCTGATGGAGCTGAAAAACACAGCACAAGAACTTTGTGAAATATACACAAGTATCAATAGCCAAATCAAGCAAAAGAAAGGATATCAGAAATTGAAGATCAGCTTAATGAAATAAAGCATGAAGACAAGATTACAGAAAAAAGAATAAAAAGGAATGAACAAAGCCTCCAAGAAATATGGGACTATGTGAAAAGAGCAAAACTACGTTTGATTGATGTACCTGAACATGAAGGGGAGATTGGAACCAAGCTGGAAAACACACTTCAGGATATTATCCAGGAGAACTTCCCCAACCTAGCAATACAGGCCAACATTCAAATTCAGGAAATACAGAGATACACAAAGATACTCCTCCAGAAGAGAAATCCTAAGACAGGTAATTGTCAGATTCACCAACGTTGAAATGAAGGAAAAAATGTTAAGGGCTCTAGAGAGAGAGGCTGGGTTACCCACAAAGGGAAGCCTATCAGACTAACAGTGGATCTCTCTGCAGAAACCCTACAAACAAGAAGAGAGTAGGGCCAATATTCAACATTCTTAAAGAAAAGAATTTCAACCCAGAATTTCATATCCATCCAAACTAAGCTTTGGATTAGCATTCATAAGCAAAGGAGAAATAAAATCCTTTATAGATAAGCAAATGCTGAGAGATTTTTTCACCACCAGGCCTGCCTTCCAAGACCTCCTGAAGGAAGTACTAAACATGGAAAGGTAAAACTGGTACCAGCCACTGCAAAAACATACCAAATTGTAAAGACCATCGACACTATGAAGAAACTGCATCAACTAACAGGCAAAATAACCAGCTAGCATCAAAATGGCAGGATCAAATTCACACATAACAATATTAAACTTAAATATAAATGGGCTAAATGCCCCAATTAAAAGACACAGACTGGCAAATTGTATAAAGAGTCAAGACCCATCAGTGTGCTGTATTCAGGAGACCCATCTCACACACAAAGACACACATAGGATTAAAATAAAAGGATGGAGAAATATTTACCAAGCAAATGGAAAGCAAAAAAAAAAAAAAAAAAAAAAAAAGCAGGGGTTGCAATCCTACTCTCTGATAAAACAGACTTTAAACCAACAAAGATCAAAAAAGACAAAGAAGGGTGTTACCTAATGGTAAGGGGATCAGCACAACAAGAAGAGCTAAGTATCCTAAATATATATATGCATCCAATACAGGAGCACCCAGATTTATGAAACAAGTTCTTAGAGACCTACAAAGAGACTTAGACTCCCACAAAATAATAATGGAAAATTTTGTTGCCCCACTGTCAATATCAGACAGATCAATGAGACAGAAAATTCATAAGGATATTCAGTACTTGAACACAGCTCTGGACCAAGCAGACCTAATTGACATCTACAGAACTCTCTACCCCAAATCGACAGAATATACATTCTTCTCAGCACCACATTGCACTTATTCTAAAATTTACCACATAATTGGAAATAAAACACTCCTCAGAAAATGCAAAAGAATGGAAATCATAACAGTTTCTCAGACCACAGTGCAATCAAATTAGAACTCAGGATTAAGAAACTCGCTCAAAACTGCACAACGGCATGGAAACTAAACAACCTGCTCCTGAATAGCTACTGGGTAAATAACAAAATTAAGGTATAAATAAATAAGTTCTTTGAAACCATGAGAACAAAAACAATATACCAGAATCTCTGGGACACAGCTAAAGCAGTGTTTAGAGGAAAATTTATAGCACTAAATGCCTACAGGAGAAAGCAGGAAAGATCTAAAATTGATACCTTAACATCACAATTAAAAGAACTAGAGAAGCAAGATCAAATAAATTCAAAAGCTAGAAGAAGACAAGAAATAACTAAGATCAAAGCAGAACTGAAGGAGAGAGGGATACAAAAAACCCTTCAAAAAATTAATGAATCCAGGAGCTGGTTTTTTGAAAAGATTAACAAAATGGATAGACCACTAGCCAGACTAATAAAGAATAAAAGAGAAAAGAATCAAATAGACACAATAAAAAATGATAAAGGGGATACCACCACTGATCCCACAGAAATACAAACTACCATCAGAGAATCCTATAAAGACCTCTACACAAATAAACTAGAAAATCTAGAAGAAATGGATAAATACCTGGACACATACACCCTCCCAAGGCTAAACCAGGAAGAAGTAGAATCCCTGAATAGACCAATAACAAGTTCTGAAATTGAGGCAGTAATTAACAGCCTACCAACCAAAAAAAAAAAAAAGCTCAGGACCAGATGGATTCACAGCCAAATTCTACCAGAGGTACAAAGAGCTGTTACCATTCCTTCTGAAACTATTCCAAACAACAGAAAAAGAAGGACTCCTCCCTAACTCATTTTATGAGACCAGCATTAACCTGATACCAAAACCTGGCAGATCACGAGAAAAGAAAATTTCAGGCCAATATCCCTCATGAACTTTATGTGAAAATCCTCAATAAAATACTGATAAACTGAATCCAGTAGTACATCAAAAAGCTTATCCACCACAATCAAGTCAGCTTCATCCCTGGAATCCAAGGTTGGTTCAACATACGGAAATCAATTAACATAATCCATCACATAAACAGAACCAATGAGAAAAACCACATAAGTATTTCAATAGATGCATAAAAGGCCTTGAATAAAAGTGAACATCCCTTCATGCTAAAAACTCTCAATAAACTAGGTATTGACAAAACATATCTCAAAATAATAAGAGCTATTTATGACAAACCCACGACCAATATCATACTGAATGGGCAAAAGCTGGAAACATTCTCTTTGAAAACCAGCACAAGACAAGGGTGCCCTCTCTCACCACTCCTATTCAACATTGTTATTGGAAGTTCAGGGCAATCAGGCAAGAGAAAGAAATAAAGCATATTCAAATAGGAAAGGAGGAAGTCAAATTGTCTGTTTGCAGATGATATGATTGTATATTTAGAAAACCCCATCCTGTCAGCCTAAAATCTCCTTAATCTGATAAGCAACTTCAGCAAAGTCTCAGGATACAAAATCACTGTGCAAAAATCACAAGCATTCCTATACACCAGTAATAGACAAACAGAGAGCCAAATAATGAATGAACTCCCATTCACAATTGTTACAAAGAGAATAAAATATTAGGAATACAAATTACAAGGGATGTGAAGGATGTCTTCAGGGAGAACTACAAACCACTGCTCAAGGAAATAAAAGAGAACACAAACAAATGGAAAAACAGTCCATGCTCATGGATAGGAAGAATCAATATTGTAAAAGTAACCAAACTGCCCAATGTAATTTATAGATTCAATGCTATCCGCATCAAACTACCATTGACTTTCTTCACAGAATTAGAAAAAAACTACTTTAAATTTCATATGGAACCAAAAAAGAGCTCATATAGCCAAGACAATCCTAAGTGAAAAGAACAAATCTGGAGGCATCACCCTACCTGACTTCAAACCATATATAAAGCTACAGTAACCAAAACAGCATGGTACTGGTACCAAAACAGATATATAGACCAATGGAACTGAACAGAGGCCTCAGAAATAATGCCACACATCTACTACCAGTGAATCTTTGACAAACCTGACAAAAACAAGCAATGGGGAAAGGATCCCTATTTAACAAAGGGTGTTGGGAGAACTGGCTGACCATATGCAGAAAACTGAAACTGGGCCCCTTCCTTACAAAAATTAACACAAGATGGATTAACAAATGAAACATAAGACCTAAAGCCATAAAAACCCTAGCAGAAAAGCTAGGCAATACCATTCAGGACACAGACACAGGCAAAGAATTCATGACGAAAAGCAATGGCAACAAAAGCCACAATTGACAAATGGGATCTAATTAAACTAAAGAGCTTCTGCACAGCAAAAAGAAACTATTATCAGAGGGAACAGGCAACCTATAAAATGGAAGAGAATTTCTGCAATCTATCCACCTGACAAAGGGCTAATATCTAGAACCTACAAAAAACTTAAACAAATTTATAAGAAAAAAAAAAAACATCAAAAATTAGGTGAAGGATATGAACAAACACTTCTCAAAAGAAGACATTAATGGGGCCAAGAAATATATGTAAAAAAGCTCATCATAGGCCGGGCACAGTGGCTCATGCCTATAATCCCAGCACTATGGAAGGCCATGGCAGGTGGATCACCTGAGGTCAAGAGTTCGAGACCAACATGGAGAAACCCAGTCTCTACTAAAAATACAAAATTAGCAAGACATGGTGGCACATGCCTGTAATCCCAGCTACTCAGGAGGCTGAGGCAGGAGAGTCACTTGAACCTGGGAGGTAAAGATTGCAGTGAGCTGAGATTGCACCATTGCACTACAGCCTAGGTAATAAGAGCAAAACTCTGTCTCAAAAAAAAAAAAAAAAAAAGTGCTCATCATCACTGGTCATTAGAGAAATGTAAATCAAAACCACAACGAGATACTATCTCAAGCCAGTTAGAATAGCAATCATTAAAAAGTCAGGAAACAGCAGATGCTGGAGAGGATATGAAGAAATAGGAATGCTTTTACACTGTTGGTGGGAGTGTAAATTATTAGTTCAACCATTGTGGAAGACAGAATGGCAATTCCTAGAATTCCTAGGATCTAGAATCAGAAATGATATTTGACCCAGCAATCCCATTACTGGGTATATACCCAAAGGATTATAAATCATTCTACTATAAAGATTCATGCACATGTATGTTTATTGCAGCACTGTTCCAAAGACTTGGAACCAACCCAAATGCCCATCAATGATAGACTGGATTAAAAAAATATGGCACATATACACTATAGAATACTATGTAGCCATAAAAAGGATGAGCTCATGTCCTTTGCAGGGACATGGATGAAGCTGGAAACCATCATTCACAGCAAACTAACACAAGAACAGAAAACCAAACACCGCATGTTCTCACTTATAAGTGGGAGTTGAACAATGAGAACACATGGACACAGAGAGGGGAGCATCACACACTGGGGCCTGTCAGGGGGTAAGGGCCTAGGGGAGGGATAGCATTAAGAGAAATACCTAATGTACATGACGGGTTGATGGGTGTAGCAAACAACCATGGCACATGTATACCTATGTAACAAACCTGCATGTTCTGTACATGTATCCCAGAACTTAAAGTACAATTTTTTTAAAAAAAAAAAAGCTTATCAAACTGCTCCAGAGATAACATTAATTTTAGCTACAGGCAATACACATTCTAATTATTGATTTTGTTGACTTTCTTTCTAAGCATTAGACCTACCCAGGTGTTTTGGAATTTGGATATTCAGGCTCATATAGAAGCATTTGGAAGCTTTTAACATTTTTCTTCCTACCCTTCCCCCATGCCTTAACCATGAACTCATTCTATCAGCAAACCTTCAATCAGAAGCCACATCCAACTGTAGTAGCTTGAAATTTTATCTACAAGGTGATATCCAGGACTCCACTGGTCTAGTCATAGAGCAATTAGGCATTTTGGCTCAATTTTTGATTGTGAGATTGTATTTATGCATTTCCATGTCCTTAGGTCCTCAGCTTCCTAAAAGTTACATCTCCAAACACAAGTCATACAGAGTTTTAATATTTTTTCAGAGCCAGTCTTGGTGGCCTGCATCTGTAGTCCCTGCTATTCAGGAGGCTGAGGCAGGAGGATCACTTGAGGCCAAAAGTTCAAGGCTGCAGTGAGCCATGATTGAGCCTGTGAATAGCCATTGCACTCCAGCCTGGGTGACATAGTGAAACCTATCTCTAAAAAATAAATAAATGGGCTGGGTGCAGTGGCTCATGCCTGTAATCCCAGAACTTTGGGAGGCCCAGGTGGGCAGATCACAAGGTCAAGAGATCAAGACCATCCTGGCCAACATAGTGAAACCCCATCTCTACTAAAATACAAAAATGCTGGGCATGGTGGTGGGTGCCTGTAGTCCCAGCTACTTGGGAGGCTGAGGCAGGAGAATTGCTTGAAGCTGGGAGGCGGAGCGTGCAGTGAGCCGAGATCCCACCACTGCACTCCAGCCTGGCGCCTGGCGAGAAAGCAAGACTCTGTCTCAAAAATAAATAAATAAATGTAATTTTTTTTTAGTCTCACTCCTGAGAAAAGAGGAGTTTTTGAGCTTGAAAACTGAATTCAGTTTCTCATGGAGCAATTTTTGTGTCCTCTGATTCTAAGGAGCTGAAATCTAACCAGCGTTTGATGCTGTCTGGATTTTCCATAAACTTTGTGACTTCAGACTACTCACTTTGACATTTTTGTTCTATTTTCATTTAGGAGATGTTTGCCTTATTTTTTTTATCCTAGCCTTACCTTTTTTTTTAAAGATTTGATCTATTTTTGTCATGTTTTTGGAGCAAAGTGGGTTATTGAAGCTTGAACTCAGTGGGCTGTCTTGCCTAAAAGTTGTGCCCACCATACTCTGTTTTCTCTCTTGTTTATATCAAATGCCAATCTCCTCATTTGTGCTCTGTATTTTGTCTCCCCCTGTCTTCTTGAGGACTTTACTCCTGCAATTATCCCCCTTCCCTGAGTCATTCATTTCTTCTCTCCTAAATCACTTCTATTATTATACTAACAGTTAGAAATATTACTCATTTTATAAAATGAAACAAAATTCTCCTGAGACTTCACATTCTCCTCCAGCTACTTCCCATTTTTCTGCTCCTTTGCTCTTCTTTCTACCAAACGTCCTGAAAGAGTTCTCTATACTGTATTCACTGTCTGCACTTTCTCATTCCTCATTCTTCTCTCCACTCACACACAGTCATTCATCCTTGAGCCTTTATTACAAAGGCAATGCTTTGCTCATGGGAAGTTTGAGTTGCCAAATGTGCATCCAAGCACAGTAAGTGATCTTGAGGCTTGGGGAAGGGTGCAGGGCTGGAAATATGAATATGAGGCTCTTTGACACATTGATGTTACGACAGAAACTACTAGGTGCTTACCAAATGTTCTTTTTCCCCTTCCCCTTTGAACTTCACATTTAACTCAGCATATTGCTGCCTGGAAGAAAGGCCACACCTACCGGCCTCCCTTGCAACAAGTTGTAAATACATGACTGAATCTAGCTATTAAACCACAGACATAAACATGTAATTGTAGGGGTGCAAGGCAGGCGGTAGCTTCAGAAAGGCTCTTTAAAAGAGTGGTTCTGCTGGGAGGTATCCCTTTTTATCTTCCTTCTGCTTGTGTGTATATGATGCCTAGAGCTCAATCAGTCATGTTAGATCACAAGGTGGACTTGAGAATATAAGCCACGTCCTAAGATGATGGAACAGAAAATCAGAAGCATCCTGAGTTTCTGATGACTTTGTGGATCTGCCATATCAGTTGTGGACGGCCTCCTTCTGACTCCTAATATGTAAGAGAATGAACTATTTTGTGTCAAACCTGCTGTAATTGGATCTTTGTTATCAGCAGTTGAGCACAATTTCTTAGGGAACAGATTATATTTAAAGCCATGGAACTGGATGAGATCACCTGGGAAGTGAATGGAGGTAGAGAAGAGTAGAGGACTATGCCAGAGCCTATGGAATTCTAGCATGCTAATTTCAGGAAGAGGAAGAGGATACAGAAAGAGATCAGCAGTGAGGGACCAACTAAGTAGCCGAACAACCAGGCCTCTGTGGTGTCTTGGAAGCAAGTGAAGAAAATGTTTCCTAAATGCTGCCCATAGGCCAAGTTAGAGGAGAACTGAGAAGGGGCGATTGGATTTAGCAATATGGAGGTCACCGGTGACCCTGACGAGAGCAAGTTCAGGGGGAGGTGGGGAAAAGCCTGATATGAATGGGTATAAGCGACTGCAAGAAGAAAACAGAAAGTATAAGCACCTCTTTCAAGTAATTTTGCTTCAGAGGAGGGCAGAGACCAGGGGCAGTAGCTGGAGAAATAGGCTCAAAAGAAGTTCTATTGGCTGGGTGTGGTGGCTCACACCTTTAATCCCAGCAGTTTGGGAGGCCAAGGCAGGTGGATCACTTGAGGTCAACAGTTCGAGACTAGCCTGGTCAATATGGCAAAACCTTATCGTTACTAAAAATACAAAAATTATCTGGGTGTGACGGCATGTACCTGTAGTCCCAGCTACCCATGAGGTTGAGGCAGGAGAATTGCTTGAACCCAGAGGCAGAGATTGAGTGAGCCGAGACCATGCCACTGCACTCCAGCCTGGGCAACAGAGTAAGACTCTGTCTAAAAAAAAAAAAAAAAATTGTATTTGTTTATGATGAGAAAAACAGTACCATATTTGATGCTTGTAAGAATGATCTAGGTTAATGACGCAGGAATGAGAAGGTAGAATTGTTGGTGTGATATCTTTGTTTAAGTCAAGTTGCTCCCTGAGCTTAACTCAAATAATCCCTTTATTATGTTGCAGTAACTATCACATAGCTAACTTTTCCAGGTTCTTTTTCATTTGTGTAATTTTTTTAAAAGTCAATGCAATGAGTTAAAATGGCATAAATATAGAAAAGAATTAAAGACAATGCTTGATTCTAAAAAACAATCAAATGTGTTCTAAGTTAATCGTATTTATATTATATCATTTAGATTCTAAGTGCTTCAAATACACACACACACACACACACACACACACACTTTCTCCTAATGAACTGGAGATACATATATGTATATTGGAGACACGTGTATGTATACATACATATATGTATCTCCAATTCATTAGGAGAAAGAACAAAGAAAAGTACAATAATTTTATCTTTTATACACCTATATCTAAGGATAAGAACTTTAACCTACAAAATATGAGTCATGATGTGGGGGTTATCTTTCCTGGTCATCGAGAAATGTATAACAAAAACAAATAAATAAATACTATTTTAAAATAAAATTACTTGCCTCAAAATGTGTTTTAAGTGTTAGTCAATATTAAATCAGCACAGACGTGAATGTTGAGCCTTAGTATTTATAATGTTCTGTAGAACTTCGTCAACATGATCATGACGTTTTGAACTGTAGGCTCTCTGGGAAGGAACTATGGTGACCCCTGCTGGGAGGAGGAGGCTCTCCATATAGGGCCAGGCTTAGGGTAAATGAGGTCACAAACTAGAAAACTTAAGAGCATGAGGAAGGAAAGAGAATACCAGATAAAGTAATCATGCATGGACAGGCTAAGTAGCCGGTCTTCAGGAAAAATCAGAACAAGGGCAGGAGAAAGAGTCATAGCATGAAAAGAAAGAACGTAGCAGATGATACACAGGATGCGTAAATTAAAATGGAGGTTTGGGCTCCAGATCCTTTTTAAAGGGCACCTATGAATCCTCTAAGTGTTCCCAAACCCCACATAGGTCAAAACTCCTTGCTGGAAGAAGAAAATATTCCTCAGACGTGCAAATTGTCAATCTTGATACACAAAAACTTTTGAGAGATTCATCATCATTTCAGAGGAAAAAAAAAAAAAAGTCTGGAGGCCGGGTGCAGTGGCTCACTCCTGTAATCCCAGAACTGTGGGAGGCCGAGGCAGGCAGCTCACGAGGTCAGGAGATCGAGACCATCTTGGCTAACACAGTGAAACACTGTCTCTACCGAAAATACAGCAAATTAGCCTGGCGTGGTGGCAGGCATCTGTAGTCCCAGCTACTTGAGAGGCTGAGGCAGGAGAATTTCTTGAACCTGGGAGGCAGAGGTCGCAGTGAGCCAAGATCATGCCACTGCACTCCAGCCTGGGCAACAAAGCAAGACTCCATCACAAAAAAAAAGAAAAGAAAAAAAAAAAAAGTAGAAGAAGAAGTCTGGAGAGAGGGGAGGAAATGGCAAAGGGAAAGATGAGTTTTTTTCAGGAGGCCATCAATGTCCTTTTGCACCACAGTTTAGAAATTGCTGCTTCAAGTTATTTTAATTATTTCGTCTCACTTCAGAAAATTATACTTAATAAAGGTGAAAGTGAAAGATTAGTATCAGAAGATTAAAGCCTTATTGATAGATGAGTTTATTAGCACTTGGTTTATAAGCCAGAGAACTAATGGATGACTTCCAGAAGATCCGCAAATTTGGGGAAAAATATCCTTTTCTTTTATGTCTTCCCCAATATTTAAAACTATAGTTGGGGTAGAAAAACTTTTTGTATAATGTATTTCTATTAAAGCATTGTTTCATAATAAACAAGTAAAAAAGCAGTATGCAAAATAGTGTACAGTTTGGTACATTATTGGTGTCATTGGCTTGTTATAATATCTACCAGGTCATTCTTGAACATGAATTGAAAATGAAACATATCATTATGATTATAAACGTCTGTTTATCTATACCTTAATATCAGCTTAGGGTAGGATATACCACAAAAAAAAAAAAAAAAGAAAAGAAAAGAATCTCTCTCCTTGGATTTTGCTTGCATTGTTGAACATATTACCTGTGGAAGTAGGAACTCAACAAAGCTGAGGTGATCCCTTACATCCTGAAAATACACTGCACAGCCTGCCTCTTTTGCCTTAGTAAAAAGGCCAATTGGAAAGCATTAAAATCTTGACCAAAATTGGATTTTCTCCAACACAAAGATGTATTGTCTTGAGTCATCCTGCAAGATCACCTGCTGCACAACTAAATTAAAGACCTTGGTGAAGCAAAATGTCCTGGAAATGGTGACACTGATTTGTACTTTGAAGGAAAATTTAAAAATCAAAACAATGCTTCTGGCAAATGTCCTTATCCATTCCAAAAGCACTAGAATCTATTCCAGTATTTTGAAACAGCTCACGAAGGAATTGCTATTTCTCTTCATGGTGAAAGTATTGATCTCTCTTAGCTGAGCCAAGTCCGGTTCCCATGCTATCTGCATGAGAACAGCATCCAGTGAGGATTCCTATTTTAGGAGCACTTTTAGAAAGTTCAAAAAACCCCTGTGGTTTTGAAATTTGTAAAACCTTTATTTGCCAAAAAAAATTTTCAACTCAAAGAAACATTGGCACTATGCATGCTTGCACAACTAGCAATGAGATTCTTTCCATTCTAGATGGTCTTGCATTCGTGTCAAAGGTAAATCCCAAATAAAATTTTACTTACAACCACAAAAGTCATCAACTTATTTAGCTTCAGGGCCTTGCATTTCTGTCTTTTCAAGAAGTTTTCTTAGAAAAGCAGATTATGAAGTTGTCTTTTGCTGTATAGAAATTCATCAGCTGTCTGGAAGTTAAGTCCAATGGAACTTAATTGAACTTGAGGTAAATAACTCTTTGATAACTTCCACTTAGTCTTAAGATTGTGGATTGTTTAATGCCTTCTTATAGGTTAAGTCTACATTATTTTTTCTCACAGAATAATGTACCTCGCCACAGCAACTGTACATGTGTTTGTGATTATTTGATTAATATCTGTCTTCCCCATTAGACTGAGGGCTCAACGAGGCCAGGTACTGATCCTGTTTTAGCTGATTATTGTTATCTGTGGCACTCAGCACAATGCCCAACACATAGTGGGTACTCAATAAATACTTAGAAATATATAAATGAATGAACAGAAGAATGAATGGCAAAGAAGAGATTTTTCACAGCCTTCCAGATATATGTGGCCATTTGAACAATTTAAAATTGCAGCTGCCCCATTATAAGGTTTTATTTAAGTTAAGCTAATTCCCACAATAATCCTATCAAATAAGTGTTATTTTACCCACTGATGAAGTAACAAGCAAATCACGTGCTTAAATTACCATGGTTAGCAAGGGGGTGGAGCAAAGCTTTTAACCTTGTTAACCTAAATTGGAGCTCATACTCCTAACGGCAGGTCTCTTACTCACCATTATAATGTTATTGGAAAACTGCATCTTGGATGAAGTACCTCTCTGGATGTGAGCATTCAAGGTAAGCAACTGTAGAAGCTTTCCAGATCTGGGGGAAATTTTTCTGGCAGCTAGTCTGTGGTGGCCATCTCTCTGCAGAAAGAAACTAGCACTTGGAAACAGCAAAACTCTGCTCAGAATATCACATAGACAGTGCCAGTAACAAAGATGTTCTCAACGACCTGAGGACAAAAAAAAAAAAAGGGTACAAATAGAATCCAACTCAGGAACTGTTTGAGAATTCTTGTATTTTTTGATACAAGCCAATCCTTATTTGAAAAAGCAAGCAATGGAAATTTTGATTCCATCTGCAATTACCTGCCCTTGGAAATCAGAGATTTCATAACGTAACTATCATTAGTGTTAGAGTTGACATCTGTGGAATGTCAAAGTTGAAAAAGTTGGCATGTTATTATGCCAGTGACTGTTCCAAAAGTCAAAGTTCTTATTGAAGTTAAAAAAAAATCCATGTACTTTTGAAATTTCCATGTAAACAGGAATTTTCTATTCAATCTTTGTTTTTTATTTTATTCACAATTTGGATTTATCTTTTAAATTGTTGGATATTGGCCACTATTTTTTCCAAGAATGTAAATGAAAAAGTCATATTCCTTATTTACTAAAATATTATCTGTCTCTGAGGAGACAAAATAATTTATGTAAATTTGTGTGGGTACTTATATGCACATTTTAGTCTGTAACCCCAAATAAATTAAGAACCACCAGTCTCTCTCTCTCTCTCTCTCTCTCTCTCACTCACTCTCTCTCTTTCTCTCTCTCTATTTGTTTGGTTGGTTTTGAGATGGAGTCTCTCTCTGTCACCCAGGCTGGAGTGCAGTGATGCCATCTCAGCTCACTGCAACCTCTGCCTCCCGGATTCAAGCAATTCTCCAGCCTCAGCCTTCTGAGTAGCTGGGAGTACAAGCATGCATCACCATGCCCGGCTAATTTTTTGGCATTTTTAGTAGAGATGGGGTTTTACCATGTTGTGCAGGCTGGTCTTGAACTGGCCTCAGGTGATCTGCCTGCCTCAGCCTCCCAAAGTGCTGAGATTACACAATTGTACCTGACCTTCTTTTTTTTTTTTTTTTTTTTTTTTTTAATGTATAACAAATAGAATTTATTTCTCGCAGCTCTGGATGCTGGGAACTCCAAGGCCAAGGTACCAGGAGGTTCTATGTCTGGTGAAGTCGGGTCTCTGCTTCATAGTTGGGTGCTTTGTTGTTGTATATTCACACAGTGGGAGGCAGACAGGCAAGAGGGCCTGACTATCTCTCTCCACCCCCAAGGTCACTAATCCCATCCATGAGAGCTCCACCCTCATGACCTAATTAGCTTCTACAGGCCCCTCTACCTAATTCCATTGCATTGAGTATTTAAGTTTCAATATGAATTTTGACAGGGACACAAGCTTTTAAACCATAGCACCTCCCTAATGAACAATAAGTTTCTTGAATTAAGAACCTCTGGTTTATTAATCTTTATGTTCTCAGTAATTTAATGCATTATGTATTTTATTTTTTCTTCCTATGCAAGTATGCCTGTTTCTATGAGCTCTCTAAGTAGTGATTCGGGGAGTCAGACTTGATCCATCTGTGACCTTTTCACCTTCAACATGTGATTCCTAACATCACAATAATAAAGTTTGTTTTTGTTCCAGCCAATTAAAAGAAGAAAAAGGCACGGATGATCAAATATGCCATGTTTCATGAGCCAAGCTTGAAAGAGGGATAAATCCTTTATACTCACCTCCCATTGGTCAGTTCAGTCTCAATGTATCACCTTCATACAAGGGGATGGGAAATGTGGCTCCTGGCTGAGTGTTCATTTCCCAGCATAATCTTACATTAGGAAAGTACAGAAAGAAAATTTTGAAAACCACCAGTCTCAGATTAAAACCATGACTTTCTAGATCAGAAGTGAGTAGTTTAAGGCATTAATGTGTAAGGAGAACAGGGTTTCATTGAAAGCCTGTACACAGATATGCTCCATATGATTCTCCAGACTCACTATTCTTTCTGGCTCTTCTTTGAATCTCTGGTGACTGAGCTGTGCAAAATGCATCATGGATCCCCTGCTTTCTGGCTTTCAGTTGGTTCCAGAAGTCACCAGGCAGAATCAGAGGCCTGGCTAACTTTCTGCAGGGCAGGAATATGACAATAGTTGTGTGCCTCCCCCTGAGACCCTACTTTTGTCTGGCAGCTTCAGCCTTTGCCAGCTTCCAATTGCCAATCCCTCATATTGCCCCTTTAGATCTTATATTTATTTGACTCATGGTTCTGCAGGCTGGGAAGTCCAAAAGCATGGCATTCCAGCATCTGACAAGGGTCATCCCACAGTGGAAGGCAGAAGGACGAGCAAGCATACAAGGCAGAGAGCAAATCAAGCCAAACTCATCCCTTTATCAGAAGCCCACTCCCAAGATAATGTCATTAATCTATGACCTCTTAGAGACCCCATTTCTTTTTTCTTTTGTGACAGAGTTTCACTCTTGTTGCCCAGGCTGGAGTGCAATGGTGTGATCTCGGCTCACTGCAACCTCCGCCTCCCGAGTTCAAGCAATTCTCCTGCCTCAGCCTCCCAAGTTGCTGAGATTACAGGCATGTGCCACCACCGCTGGCTAATTTTGTATTTTTTTAGTAGAGACGGGGTCTCTCCATTGGTCAGGTTGGTCTTGAACTCCTAGCCTCAGGTGATCTGCCTGCCTCAGCCTCCCAAAGTGCTGTTATTATACGTGTGAGCCATCACATCAAGCCAAGGCCGCACTTCTTAATACTGTTACAAAGGCAATTAAGTTTCCAACACATGAAATTTTGGAGGACACATTCAAATCATAATACAGGCATATGTCAAAATGTATCTAAGTTTAAAAATATGTAGTTTACTATATTATTCTATATTGCATTATTATATATTATTAAAACTGCTTTATGGAGGTAGTACCTAGGTTTAAAAATAGAGATAATAGGCTGGGCATGGTGGTTTATGCCTGTGGTCCCGGCACTTTGATAGGCCGAGGTGGGCAGATCATGAGGTCAAGTGATTGAGACCATCCTGGCCAACATGGTGAAACCCTGTCTGTACTAAAAATACAAAAATTAGCTAGGCGTGGTGCACACACCTGGATTCCCAGCTACTTGGGAGACTGAGGCAGGAGAATTACTTGAACCTGGGAGGCAGAGATTGCAATGAGCCGAAATCATGCCACTGCACTTCAGCCTGGCAACACAATGAGACTCTGTCTCAAAAAAAAAAAATAGGTAACAAAAGACACACGATGTTGCAATTTATTTTCAGGCAAAGAATATGTCTTTTCTAATGTGAAGTGAATGAAGGCCATAATTAAGGTGAGTTGTACTAAACAAAATGCTTAGGGATAAAAAGAAACTACCTCATTGTTCAACAAATGAAAGTGTTGCAAGATTATCTTTTTTGCATATTTCCATGGTGTTTTCTACAAAGTTTCTCAAAGATAACCATTGACTAAAGATGGTAAAAATTGATATAATAAATTAAAAATGAGTTATTCTGTAGTTTTGTATCCTTTTCAAGTATTTCTTTAATTTTGTTTTTTTTTTTTGTTTTTTTTTAGTTTATATATTTAGGGGGTAAAAGTACTGATTTTTTTTTTTTTTCCTGAGATGGAGTCTCACTCTGTCACCCAAGCTGGAGTGCAATGGTGCAATCTTGGCTCACTGCAACCTCTGCCTTTGGGTTCAAGCAGTTCTCCTGCCTCAGCCTCCCAAGTAGCTGGGACTACAGGCACATGCCACCACACCTGGCTAATTTTTTGTATTTTTAGTAGAGATGAGGTTTTACTGTCTTTGATCTCATGATCCACCCACCTTGGCCTCCCTAAGTACTGGAATTACAGGTGTGAGCCACCACGCCTGGCCAAAAGTACAGATTTTTTACATGTGCATATCGTGTAGTGGTAAAGTGGGGGCTTTTAGTGTACACATCACCAAATAGTGAACACTGTACTCAATAAGTAATTTTTCAGCCCTCACTCCCCTTCCACCCTCCCACCTTTTAGAGTCTCCAGTGTCTATTATTTCAGTCTGTATGTCCATGTGTGTCTATTGCTTAGTTCTCACTTGTAAGGGAGAACATGCAGTATTTCTGTTTCTGGGTTATTTAATTTAGGATAATAGTCTCCAGTCCCATCCATGTTGCTGCAAAAGACATGATTTTATTCTTTCCTATGGTTCAGTAGTATTCATATGTGTGTGTGTGTGTGTGTATATATATATATATATATATATATATATATACACACATATCATATTTTATTTGCCCAGTCCTCTGTTGATGGGCACTTAAGTTGATTCCATGCCTTTGCTCTTGTGAATAGTGCTGCAACAAACATATTAGTACTGGTATCTTTTTGATATAATGGTTTCTTTTCCTTTGGGTATATACCCAATAATGGGATTGCTGGATCAAATGGTAGTTCTATCTTGGGTTCTTTGAGAAATCTGCATACTGTTTTGTATAACAGTTATGCTAATTTACAGTCTCACTAACAGTGTACAAGCATTCCCTTTTCTATTTATTTATTTAGAGACTGAGTCGCCCTCTGTCACCCAGGCTGGAGTGCAGCGGCACTATCTCAGCTCACTGCAACCTCTACCTCCCTGGTTCAAGCAATTATTCTGCCTCAGCCTCCCAAGTAGCTGGGATTACAGGCGCGTGCCAGCATGCTTGCCAGCTGGTCTTGAGCTCCTGGCCTCAAGTGATCCACCCATCTCAGCCTCCCAAAGTGTTGGGATTACAGGCATGATCCACCGTGCCCGGCCCCCTTTTCTTCACATCCTCACTAACATCTGTTTTTTGACTTTTTAAAAATAGCCATTCTGACTGGTGTGAGATGGTATCTCACTGTGGTTTTCATTTGCATTTCTCTGCTGATTAGTGATATTAAGCATTTTTTCATATGGTTCTTGGTCATTTGTATGTATTCCTTTGAAAAATGTCTGTTCATGTCCTTTGCCCACTTTATAACAGGGTTATTTGTTTTTTCTTGTTGAGTTGTTTGAATTCCTTGTAGATTCTTGATATTAGCCCTTATGGATGCATTGTTTGCGAAATTTTTTTCCCATTCTATAGGTTGTCTGTTTATTCAGTTGATTTTATTCATTTATTTACTTATTTGTTTACTGCCGTGCAGAAGTTTTATTAGTTTAGTTCAGCTCCATTTGTCTATTTTTGTTTTTGTTGCATTTTCTTTTGAGGACTTAGTCATACATTTTTGCCTAGGCCAGTGTCCAAAGGAGTTTTTCTTCTAGGACTTTTAATAGTTTCAGGTATTAGATTTAAGTCTTTAATTCATCTTGAATTAAATTTTGTATATAGTGAGAGATAGCAGTCCAGTTTCATTCTTCTGCATATGGCTCCCCAATTTTCCTAGCATCGTTTCTTGAGTAGGGTGTCCTTTCTCCAGTGTATGTTTTTGTGGACTTTGTCAAAGATCAGTTGGTTGGAGGTATGCGCCTTTATTTCTGGGTTCTCTATTCTGTTTCACTAATCTATGTGTCCATTTTTATACTAGTACCATGCTGTTCCAGTTACTATAATCCTGTATAATTTGAAGTTAGGTAATGTAATGCCTTCAGCTTTGTTCTTTTGCTCAGGGTTGCTTTGACTACTTGGCTCTTTTTTGGTTTCATGTGATTTTTACAATTGCTCTTTCTAATTCTGTGAAAAATGACATTGGTAATTTGACAGGGATTGTACTAAATCTGTAGGTTCCTTTGGACTTTATGATCATTTTAGCGATATTTATTCTTCTAATTCCTGAGCATGGGATATTTTTCCATTTGTTTGTGTCATCTACAATTTCTTTCATCAGAATTTTGTAGTTCTTCTTATGGAAATATTTCACCTCGTTGGTTAAATATATTCCTAGTTATTTCATTATTATTATTTTTAGCTATTATAAATGGAATTGCCATCTTGATTTGGTCCTCAGCTAGATTGATATTGGCATATAGAAATGCTAGTGATTCTGTACATTAATTTTGTATCCTGAAACTTTACTGAATTTATTTGTCAAATCTAAGAGTTTGTGGTGGCATCTTTAGGGTTTTCTAGATACAATATCATATCATCAGCAAACAAATAATTTGACTTTCTCTCTTCCAATTTGGATGCCTTTTATTTCTTTATCTTGCCTGATTGCTCTGGCAAAGACTTCCAGTTTTATGTTGAATAAGAGTGGTGAAAGTGGGCATACTTGTCTTCTTCCAGAGGAAATGCTTTCAATTTTTTCTTATAAAGTGTGATATTGGTGGTGAGTTTGTCATATATGGACTTTCTTATGTTGAGGTATGTTACTTTTATGCTTAGTTTATTAAAGATTTTTATCACGAAGAGATGCTAAATTTTATCTTTTACAATTCATTTATCTAATGCTTTTTCTGTGTCTATTGAGATGATCATATGGTTTTTGTCCTGAATTCTGTTTATATGATGTATCATGTTTATTGATTCCTTTTCAAAATTTAAAAATCTCTGATTAGTTTAATATAATTTCTGTCTCAGTATTATTTAAAGAGGAAATGGTTATTGATATATTTTTTAAATGCTAATAATTTCAATGCCTATATTTCAAAGTCAAACAGATCTCAATTTGGATCATGACTTTAATCATAGGTAGAGTCTCCTAGTTTTAGAGTATTCGTCAATAAAAAAGAAAAAAATGATTCCTATTTTTTAGGGTTTTCACGAAGAGCGAATGTGGTAATTCGTAAAATGTACTCAACAAATGTTAGTTCCTTTTTGTTCTTCATAAGCATATTCTTCTAGTCCAGTAAATAATCTATATAAATCATAGAATGACAAGTGGGATAGTTCCTGGAAATCTTAGAGGATCCAATGAGGCTTCAAGTTTGAGATCAGTGGTACAAGTGCCCACACATTCAAAGAGAGAAATTAGACGCATTCCTTTGAAGGCAGCCACGCTGGTCCAACAACCAGTGCCCCCCAAAAGCCTAGCAATTCATTTGATGGCAGATTTATTTCATGAAATCTGAAGGGTAGAGAATCACTGTAGATACACGGACCCAAGGTGCAGCCAGATCACAATGCATCTTACTCACTGTAAGTAAATGTGGTAATTCATAAAATGTACTCAACAAATGTTAGCTCCTTTTTGTTCTTCATAAGCATATTCTTCTAGTCCAGTAAATAATCTTCCATATAAATCATAGAATGACAAGTGGGATAGTGAGTAAGAGTTCTTACTGAAATGTGACACGTGTACCCTGAAATTTGGTGCCTGGATAAGCCTGAACATAGGAGGCTGCAAAATAGCAGGGGGCCCATGGTCTTACATAGCTGTAAATATTCTGAGTTCCAATTGAACTAGTAACTTCCCATAGCAAAATAGGAATTGCTTTCACAAACCAAAGACAAACACATATATATCTACAAAATGGAAAAGAAGTTTAGGGTTTTATTATACTTTTCATCAATGTTTACATAATTCAAACATATATGGATACAAAAGTAAATATGAATCCTTAGGTGGCTCTAGCTGGAGGCAGAAATATTTGAATATGTTATTTAACTCTTTGGAATAAAATTGTGCTCATTTTGGCAGCACATATACTAAAGACTGGAATAAAATTATATTTGAAAGTAGGGGTACTTACTTCCCTTTATCATAAATAGTATTTGTTCTGTATAGGTAAACAAAACCACAGAGAGTAAGATCATTGAACTAATAAACTACTAATTTAGTTGAATCACATACTTTCTATGATCAAAAGCTATTCTCTGTTCCCAGGTCAATTAAATACTTCTGATGCCTTGGAATACACTGTTACATAAATCAGTCAAAGATGGCCTCTGTATATTACCTCCAAGGTTGATTGTTTCTCTACTGCAGGCTGAGACCCATTAGCTCAAAAGCCCACTGACACCAAACTGAAGTTTGTGCACATCCAGTTATTTTAAAAATAGCCTGACCAAGAAAATTTTAGTCACTTAGAGCCTGTCTGCTTTGCATACCCCACAAAACCTCACCCAACAGCTGTAACCTATTCATAAGATAGGGCCATGCAGTTATAGGGCCTCAAGCCAAAGCTGCTTGTCAGGGCTCTCTGACCCAGAGACTCCATGTAAACTTCCCCTCCAATCTCTTGCACCCTTGTCCCCCTCCCTCACCAGTAAGGCTATGAGGGACCTCTCCTCTCATGCAACTCTCGCCAAGCACCAACAAACTTGTCACTGCCTCTCTTGTGGTCATCATTTTCCTTGACCAGCCCCATATCCCTTGAACCTCTACATAGACTAATTATAAAATGCAGCTGGATTACGATTAAGATGTAAGTATAGAAAAGGAAAAAAAATGTGAACTTCATCTAAAATTCCTTAACTGCAATCTTAGACTATTAAGAAAAGGTGTGAAATTTTATAAGGATTTACAAGATGTCAATTTGGGATAGGCAATGAAATATGTTTCAAACTTAAATAAATTCTTATTTCCACATGTATTCAATAGGAATGGACCGTGATCTTGGTTCTCCCATTTCTTAGTTGTGGGAATTTGAACAAGTTTTCCTTTTTGAAGAAAAATCTCTCTGAACTTCCAATTATATTCCAATAAAATGGAATTAGTTGTGCTAAATTACAATGTTATTGTGAGTTACTGTGAATATTATTTGAGATAACAAGTATAAGTCACCTGCCACATATTGGGTTTTCAAAGTTTGTTAGCTCTCCACCCTAGATATGGTGAAAACACGTTTTTCTTGAAAAGAAAAACTATCACTAACATATATAGGAAATATGTAATTAATCTTTACAAACAGAGTATTTTCAGGAGTAATTTATTAAAGAAAAAGCTAACACTCAAAAAGTAGAGATGGCTCAAGTCACTCACCTGTGAAAAAGGCTATTCGTACTGTTCCCCTGTCTTTGCCTTGTAAGCAGTCTTTATAAAACCAATGAGTTGAAGAGTTGCCTTCCTGCTTTCAGCAGTACTGTGGTTTCATTTGGAAGACAATGTGGTCTGGTGGGAAGACAGAACAATGATCTTGGAGCCAGCTGATTCCAAAACAGTGTAGAGGAGGCTAGCCACAAAGTCACCACCTGAGACCCCAGGCAAATCCCTTGACGCCCCCCCACCAAGCCCCAGTCAAATCCATGATAACCAAGTAAAATGTGCTAAAGTCTGACTCCATTTTCCTAAGAGGAAGGCATCTTTTTAAAAAAACCAAAGTGGCTTGAGATTTTTTTTTAATCATGTCTTTCAGAAACATGAATTATTAATGAAGTAGCAAAGAACGAGAATATGAATATGACTGCTTCACATAAAAATCCAAATATCGGAATCATAGAGATGGCAATTTCTCCACACCCTTTATTACAAAATATTTGGCTTAAGCTTCCATTATGCCAAGTACTGTAAATTCTGAGGTCTGAAGTGTTGATGCAAAAAAAATGGGTATAAGAGATTTCTTACCTACATGAAAGAACTCCCTTCCAATCCAAATTTTTACAAAATATGGAACAAAGAATAGTCTCCATTTTGCTTAGAACTTCACATTGAACTTCAAAATATTTTTTAAGATTTTTGTTCTAAAAGTATCTAATCCAAGGCAAAGACTTGGAGAATATTTGTTAAATAAAAAAAAAAAAAAAGGAAGACATCATGTAGTCAGCATGTAGTCACATAATGAAAGAGGTTGAAGGAGCTTCTATGTTAATTTATATTTCATTCTAGACCTCAAATTTAAATCCATCAAGCTGTCAAAACATACATACACACATCCCATAACCAAAAATCTCTCTAACACATGCCCAAGGATCTAATGCCACCTAAAGGCAACTATAGCTAATTGCAAAAACAAAACAAAACAAAACAAAAATGGATACATGACAAGTTATTAAAACTTTTCTCTCTGGATATAAACATAAATGATGTGTTCTTAGCTTAATACATTCCTATATTGCTTACGCACAATACCTACTAAAGTCAATGACAAATATAGCATAATCAAAATTAAAATACAAATGGCTACTCAGGGGGAAATAATACGTGTGTTTCTGTGTATATGTGTTCAGTGTTACAATAAATCAAATATATGCAATTAAAACAACAGAAGTCTTTTTAAAATTCAATGCTTAATAGTCAAAAGGTAAAAGCAACCCCAGTGTCCATTGACAGATGAATGGAAAAACAAAATGTGGTATATACATACAATGAAATATTATTCAACCCTAAAAAGGAAGGACACTCTGACACATGCCGCAACATGGATGAACCATGAAGGCATTAAGTTAAATACAAAAGTCACGAAAGGAGAAATGTGATTCCACCCATATGAGGTACCTAGAGAAGCTAAATTCATACAGACAGAATGTAGAAAGGGGTTGCCTGTGGCTGTGGGGAGAAGAGAAGTTAGTGTTTCATGGGTATAGAGTTTCAGTCTATACAAGAGGAAAAAGTTTAGGAAGAGGAAAGTCCTGGAGGTTATTGGTGGTGATGGTTGTAAACAATGTGAGTATACTTAATGTCACAGAACTGTATACTTAAAAATGATTAAAATGGTAAATATTATGTTACCATATGTTTATGGTATATTTTACCACAATAAAAAAATTCAATGCTGGCAGGACGCAGTGGCTCATGCCTGTAATCCCAGCACTTTGGGAGGCTAAGGCAGGTAGAGCACCTGAGCTCAGGAGTTCAAGACCAGCTTGACCAACATGGAGAAACCCCATCTTTACTAAAAATACAAAAAATTAGCCAGGCATGGTGGCACACGTCTGTAATACCAGCTACTTGGGAGGCTGAGGCAGGAGAATTGCTTAAACCCAGGAGGCAAAGGCTGTGGTTAGCCAAGATTGCACCGTCGCACTCCAGACTGGGCAACAAGAGTGCAACTCCATCTTAAATAAATAAATAAATAATTCAATGCTGATTCCAGAGGGATGAGATGCACTAATATATTGCTAATAGAAGTAAAAACTGATGCAACATTTCTGGAAAATGTCACAATTATGTAGCAAGAAAATTTTAAATGCTTTTATAATTTGATTGATTCTATACCTAGGAATCTAGCTAATATATATATATATATATATATATATATATATATAAAACAGAGATACATTCAAAGAATTATGTCCTAGGATGATTTATCAAAGTCTTATTTACAACAGAGAAAAATAGAAAACAGTCTACAAACCTTGTAACAGGAGACTATAAAAATAAATTGTAGAAAAGCCATACAGATTTGTGTGTTGCAATTATAACCATATTTATAAAGAATACTTAATGACATGGAGCATTAAATGGGAAAAGGAGGTTTTTGTGTATTTTATCAATATTCCCTAAGCATTTCTCATGACTAATTGGAACAAATGTGTACACATATTTAGCAATTTGTAACTTGAGGAAAGGGTTGAATTAATTTGCTCTTTGAAATGTATCAGGAGGTTATTTCACTTAAGTAAAGCCTCAGAACAACTCATGACCACATTATGCTTATAGCCCAAACCATATTCTGTTAATGAGAAATCTGTTGAGGATGTTTAAGAATTTTTAAGGCTTATGTTGAGATATAATTATCTTTTATTTTATAAAAAAATGAATTTATTAAAAATTCACACCATATCTACGACTATAAGAATCCATTGTGAGTGGAAATGTAATAGGCCCTTAACAGATTAAATACAACTTATCTAAAACCATCATAGCTCTCCAGCTACACTTAGACTTCATTTGAACTTAAATGACATGATACAACTTCCAGATGAACAGAATGTTCTGTCACAACAAATAAAACAAGCATTTGTCTCTATGCCAAAGATAATGCTTTAAAATGTTGATTGCAAGCCAGATGCAGACCTATAATCCTAGCTACTCGGGAGGCTGGGGCAAGAGGGAGGATCTCTTGAGCCCAGTTCAAAGCTGTTGTGTGCCATCATCGCACCTGTGAATAGTCACTGCACTCCAGCCTGGGCAACACAGTGAGACTTTGCCTCTAAAACAAATAATTAGAATAAACTAAATGTTGATGGTTTTATTCAATCCAGTAATATTTGCCAAGTACGATATAGGTAATAGAGCTATAGCAGTGATGGCAACAGGAGGAAGCCAACGCTCAGGCAGATGGGGTGGGTCCCCAGTGAAACTCCACCTTCAAGCCAAAAAATACCAGCCCACTGGTTCCACCAACAAACCAGAGAACGTCTATTTCTGTTTGCCTGCCCTTTCCTGATTGATTCTTTCTGAATAATGCCTTTTAACCAATTGAATATTGCCTTTTCCAATAATACCTATGGCTTGCCCCTCCCCATTTTGAGCCCATAAAAGCCCCAGACTTAGCCATATACAGGGGACTTTCCTTCCTTATGGTGGAGGGATCACCCCCACATACCCTCTCCCCTGAAAGCTATTTCAACACTCAAGAAAACTCCCCGCCTTGCTCACTTTTCAATTATCAGCACATTCTCCTTCTTTCTGGATGTGAGATGAGAACTTGGGAACTGATATGCAAGCAAGATTTGGTCCAGGCAGGCCAAGTTAGCAGGCCATCACCTGCAGCAGGTACTATGCCCTGAGCAAGGCCCAGGAAGGGGCGTTACCAGCCAGAAGTTCTTGACTGGCAAAGGGACTGAGAAAAATCCTGTATCAGCAGTAAACAAAACAGACAAAAATCCCTGCTTTTACAAAATGTACAATCTAGTGAGGAAGAGAGAAAATAAATGACATAGATAAGTAAAATAAAAAGTATGTTAGATTATGATAAGTGCTTTAGAAAAAGATAAAACAAAGAAAAAGATTATAGAGCACTAGAGGGGAATAAGTAGTGTGATGAGGAACAGTGACCTTTGAGGAGGCTTGAGGAGATTGAGGCATGTGTGTGTGTGTTACGCTATTTTTGCATGGCTATAAAGAAATACCTGAAGCTGGGTGATGTATAAAGAAAACAGGTTTAATTGACTCACAGTTCTGCAGGCGGCTTTACTGGAAGCATGGAGCTGGCATCTGCTTCTAGTGAGGCCTCAGGAAGCTTATAATCATGGCAGAAGGTGAGCAGGAATAAGGCATGTCACATGGCAAGAGCAAGAGCAAGAGAGACTGGGGGGAGGTGCCACACTCTTTCCAACAACCAGACCACACATGAACTCAGAGTGAGAACTCACTCATCACCAAGGAGACAGTGTTAAGCCATTCATGAAGGAATCACCCCATGACCCAAACACCACCCACCAGGCCCCATCACCAATACTGGGGATTGCATTTTAACATGAGATCTGGGGAGACAAATATTCAAAGCACCTCATTGGGGATATTTGGGTAAAGGGCTAAGGCATTTCAGGCACATGGAAAGGAGCCTAGTGTGCCTGGAGCAGATTGAACAAGAGAGAGAACGGGGTCAGAGAGGTGTGGAGACTAGGAAGTCATGTAGAGCCTCTTGTGGATCATCATTAGGATTTTGGCTTTTGTTCTACAAGACTGTCCATGAAGCCTGGAAACATAAATAACTATATTATTTTATTTTTTACAGATGGAAGGTGTCCTGGATACCATTATGCATATGAGCTTATGCTTTCAGAGTTTATGAACACCTTGAAATGAAACAGAAAGTCATTTGAAGGGACAACTAAATGACATACTTCTGGGAGGTCCAAATGTCATCCTTCCACAGGTTAGCCTAGGATGCTCCCATCGTGAAGGCAGAGGAACCAGGCAGTGAGTGGAAATGTGCAATCACTTTTTCAAGCCCCTGCTTGAAAAACATCCCATTGGTTATATCAAATCACATGGCTGAGACCAGAACAAAATCCTGAGGCAGATTATCTCATCCAGAATGGTAGGGTATTGCAAAGTTACAAGGGCATGGATAAAGGGAGGGGTGAAGCACTGGGGCCAATAATAAGCACAGCTCCCTGAGGGAGGGAGCTGCTGCAGGAGCTTCTTTCTCAGCCAGATGAAAACCTAAGAACCTACACTAGAGAACACCAATGCTAGAATCTGATCGACAGTTCCTGTGGAAAGCATGGCTCTCAAAGTTAAATAGACCACTGGGAAGAAGGACAATATACTAGGTCTAGCAGCCAAGAAGAAGATGAATACTCAGAACAATCCCTTATTAAAAGAGAGTGAGTAGAAGAGAGTTAAACATGTGATGAGAACTCTGAGTTTCATGTATAGGATGGATAAACTAGGAATTCAGCATCTCAATTCAAAGAGATGTTTAAAGTTAAAACTCAAGTTACTGGCCTGAAGGTCAAGTGAAAGAGATCTTGAAGTAAAGAACAAAATTACAAAGAGATGAAAATCTCTTTGTAAATGATAAAATCTCTTTGTAAATTCTCTAGGTAAATGATAAAGGATTTGAAGGATAGATCCAGAAGAACCAACATGTAGTAATAGGCATTCCACAGGGGACTACAATGAAATAATGGAAAAAAAAATAATTAAACATAGAAGAAGAAAGGTACTTTGAGCTGAAGTATGCCTCTGCAGACTGTAAGGGCTCACTGAATTCCAGATGGTTTTTAACAAGAAAAGACACATTGCTGGGTATGCTTTTGTAAACTTAAAACTTCAAGGATGATGAAAAACTTCAAGGCAGAAAAAATTGTACTTATAAAGGAAGAAAGACAAACTGTCATTTGACTTTAAATCTACAATGTCAGCAGCTGGAAATTAGTAGAATAACATCTACACATTACCATGAGGAAAGGGCTGACATGCTACTTTACATAGACAAGAACAAAAACAATACAAAACAATTGGCTAACGAGGAAAGAAAGTTATATGCAGGGATGCAGAGAATATAGTACCCTTGTATTTGAGAACAATACTTGAGACATAAGTCTAACCAAACAATACACAAATCAGAAAAGAAGCCTTATGAGTGTTGAGCAAACAAGGGAAAATGACCACACAGCACACATAGTTGCATTCACAGGAGAAGATTCATGGAAACAGAAGTCTTAGGAGTACAGATTGTCCCATTGTCTATGCATTCTGGGGCAGAGCAGAGACTTCTGGCTGTGTCTACCTGGGGAAGGACCCTGACCCTTGGGCTATGAGGCTTTTTTGCTGCATTATTAGGGAAGCAATGGCCCCCTACTCCAAACCCCTGTGCCCCAGGAGGCATGATCAGAGCCTGGGACACAAGAGCAATATGACAGAGCAGAAACGTGGATCTAACTCTGTTCTGCCAGTTCAGCACTGTCCTCTCATCTCCTGATATGAAATGAGTAGAGGCTGGAGTCCAAGCCTGAAAGCTATGTGATATGCTGAGTTGGTTGACTGACTCAATACCTTAACATTCACAGTTAGGGGAGCACCAATCCATTCTCTGTTGTAATTAGGATAGGAGAGCTTGGGTCCAATACTTGTCATTGGCCAATGCCTTATGCACTGAGCAACAATCAATTAACGTAAAACTTTGCATGAAACTAATTCATTTCCTAAGTGTCATCCTGCAAGTTTTCAATCTTGTACAAGTTGACCCTTACCTTTTAGTGCCTCCTCCTGCAACTCTGATCCCCAAGTTTGCCTTCTACACTTCATACTTCACTCTGTCGGCACTCTGTTTTAACTATAGGGCCAGTGAGAATGGTCACTGACTTTGTAGGTTGCACTACAGATAATTAGGAATGACCAAGGGTGAACCCTCGAGTACTTTGTACCCCAGAGCACAGATAATATGTACTCAAAACAGACAGAGGAGGCCATCTGTGAGAACAGCCTGAGAGGCACTCATTATCCAGTCTGGAATGTAAAACAAGACCAGCACACATAGCTGTAGTCCAGGGATACAGTAAAGGTTAAACACAACCTGGGACCTTGCTGTCATGCCTCCTTCAATGACCTGGCATCCCATGTTTACTAGGGCGAGAAAGAGCCATCCTGCATGACTTGATCACCAATCTTTCCTATCATTGTTTACATTTATGGGCCTGTCATTGTTTACAGACCCATAAATAGAGTTAGATCCCAGCACGCTCTAGGTGAGAATTGCAGTCTGATCCAGGAGAAGATAGCCTATATACTAAAATAATTGTCAAATCTTGCTGATTTTTCATTAGAATGAGCCCAGGTAAAATGTTTAAAGATAGTTTTTTTTTTTTTTTTTTTTAGATGGAGTTTTGTTCTTGTCACCCAGGCTGGAGTGCAATGGCACAATCTTGGCTCACTGCAACCTCTACCTCCCAGGTTCAAGCAATTCTCCTACCTCAGCGTCCCACATAGCTAGAATTACAGGCATGCGCCACCACGCCCAGCTAATTTTATATTTTTAGTAAAGACAGGGTTTCACCATGTTGGTCAGGCTGGTTTTGAACTCCTGACCTCAGGTGCTCCACTGGCCTCGGTCTCCCAAAGTGCTGGGATTAAAGGTGTGAGCCATCACACCTGGCCAAAAGAGAGTTTCCAGGATGTTAGAGCAAAGAGAATGGAATTTAACACTGAATCAAGCCGAATTTATCAGTGTACTTATTCCGTATATAAGATTTGGGGGCCAAGCGTGGTGGCTCATGCCTGTAATCCCAGCACTTTGGGAGACCAAGGCAGGCAGATCACCTGAGGTCAGGAGTTCGACACCAGCCTGGCAAACATGGCGAAACCCCGTCTCTGCTAAAAATACAAAAATTAGCCGGGTGTGGTGGTGTGCGCCTGTAGTCCCAGCTACTCGGGAGTCTGAGGCAGGAGAATCGCTTTATAAATGGGGAATGGCTTAACAGTGTCCTTTGTTGATTGGCTTAAACTTGTATTCAGTACAGGCCTACCTTCAATGAGGTCAACATGCCAGAACTTTCCTTCAAAATGTGAAAGAAGAAATTGTAAAAGCTTAGGGGTATGAGAATGTTGGAGTAGATTAATTATATGAAACACACTCGCCCTTTCCCTATTTTCCCTATTTGCTATGACACTAAGAAAATGCATTAGCAAAAGGTACACTGACATCTTTGAAAAACCTGGTGGTGGCTGTTCTCTGTTGACTGGTTAGGATGCTGGAAGATGCTGCCATTGGGATGAGCTCCATGGCTCGAGTGGGAATAAATGGATCCTGGTGTGACGTAGGCCAGGTGAAAGCTCTTGACTGTCAGAAACAAACTGGATGCAATTACCAGAATGAGCAGCAACAGGTGCAGAGTGAAAATGAAAGTATCTTGACGCCAAGGGATCTGTAGTGGTGGCTAACTGAACTCAGTGTTCTTAGGAACGAAATAGATGGCAGCATACTAATATATTTGATCTATACCATCAGAAAAATTCTAGGTCTAGGGAGCTGAAACCTTATTTGATCACTGCAAAAGGAATTCATAGCCTCTCACATTTCCCAGATCTAAGCCAATTTGACAGCTTGGAGCTCTTTGAAAGGGAGAGTGGGATTTTCTTTTTCTTTCTTCTTTCTTTCTCTCTCTCTCCTTCCTTCCTTCCTTCCTTCCTTCCTTCCTTCCTTCCTTCCTTCCTTCCTTCCTTTCTTTTTCTTTCTTTTTCATTCTTTTTCTTTCTTTTCTTTCTTTCTTCCTTTCTTACTCTGTCTCCATCTCACTCTCTCTCTCTCTCTCTCTTTCACTCTTTCTCTCTTTCTTTCTTTCAAAATTTTGCTCTTGTTGCCCAGGCTGGAGTGCAATGGCATGATCTCAGCTCCCTGTAAGCTCTGCCTCATGGGTTCAAGCAATTCTTTTGCCTCAGCCTCCCAAGTAACTGGGATTACAGGTGCCCGCCACCATGCTGGCTAATTTTTGTATTTTTAGCAGAGATGGGTTTTCACCATGTTGGCCAGGCTAGTCTCCAACTCCTGATCTCAGGTGATCCACCTGCCTCGGCCTCCCAAAGTGCTGGGATTACAGGCATGAGCCACCGTGCCCAACCAGGACAGCGGGTTTTATCAGGAAGGATCTGACAACCCTGCATGCTTGTACTAGAAATCATCCTCCACACATACCCCAGTGAGACCTGCAGTCCTTTACCAGGATGACTATGCACTAGGAAAAGACAAATATCCAAATTTGGGGAAATTAATAGATTTGACTTGATGCTAATCAAATTTGAGTTGATGCTAATCCCTGGGAAAAATCACTGTGATCCATCATTCATTCAAAATGGGGGCTTATAGAGGTCAGGGGGTTCATGGATTTTTGGGCTGAGACTATGTCACAGTGGGCCCAGTGGGCCTGCAGCTCCATCCTGTGGTTATATTCTCTGTCTCTGGATTGTGGAGGTAGACATACCTCAAAACTGCAGAATGTAACTAACTCATAACCAGGGTACAGTGGAGAGTGAAGCATAAAAGAAGATATTTGGCACAACCTCTTTTCTCACCCATCCTGGTACTTGATTGCATACAAAGTGACCATAGCAGTAGAAGCAGAGTCAATCATAACAGGGACTTCAATAACAGAGACTTCCCTTAACAAGGCTGACCTGGCTGTAGCCACTGCTGAGTGCCCAACCAGCCAACAGCAAAGGCCAACACTGAGTCACTGATATGACACATTTCCCAGAGGAGACCAGCCAGCTGCTTTGTGGTAGACAATAGTGAGTTCCTTCCACCACAGAAGGAGCAAACTAAGCACATACTCAGGATATGCATTTGTCCTCAGTGCCTGCAATGAATCCCAACATCACCATCCATGGGCTCACAGGAGGCCTTATTTAGTAGCATGGTATTCCTTACAATATGACTCTGGAAACCATTTTACACACACACAAAAAAAAAAAAAAAAAAAAAGAGAGAGAGAGAGAGAGGAACAATTGTTCATTGCTCATGATCATAGAGTTCACTAGTCTTACTATGTAAATTATCAGCCAGAAGCAGCTGGGCTGACAGAATGAAGGAAGAGCTTACTAAAAAGCCAGTTATGTCATCTGCTAGAAGACAACCTTCTATGATATAGGGGTGCAGTATATCTCTGACTCAGCTCTCTATGTATGACGTGTTATTTCTCTCATAGCCATAATACATGGGATAGTCCAAGTAATAGAAATGGGAGTGGCCACTCTCCCTGTTAAGCTTAACCCTCTCTCAGAGGTTTTGCCTCTCATTCTCACCCTTGGGCTCTGCTAGTTTACAGGACTTAGTTCCCAAAGAGGAATACTGTCACCAGAGAATCCAACACAAGTTCCATCAAATTGGAAGCTGAGACTCATCAGCAGGTAGAGAAGGAAGTTGCTATAGTGACTGAAAACATTGGTCTAATTAACACATAAAGGCTGGGTGGCTGGTGCATGGTGCAGGTAGGGAGGATCATGTCTAGAGACCCAGGGATTCTCCAGGATATTTCATTACTTCTATGGCCAACGTATAGCAACCTAATAAAGCGTGAACTTCTATGGACTCAGATCCTTCAGTATAAAGGTCTTAGTCACCCAATCACGTAAAGAATCTCAACAAATCCAGGTGCTATATTAGGTCAAAGCAACATGAAATGGGTGGTGAAAGTAGGAAGTAGTAAGTATCACTCTTGACCTTGTAATCAGTTACAGAAATAAGGATCATAGCAGCTATGCACATGCACATACAATATTTCATATGTGCCAGTTTTTATCTTTCTTTCAGATTTTCATACCATTATCTTTCCTTTTATGTTGAATGAGAACTGACAGTGCTTAACATTACAATTTAGTTCACAGGTAACCAGGACCACAAGGAACCACGACAGGAAGGATTACAGGATTGTGTTATCACTTGGAGAATCTTGAAATAGATATAATGGCTGACTTTTCCAGAACTTCATGCATCCATTTTCTGGAAAGAAGACAACAGTATCTTCATTTGCAAGATGGATAGTAGACTTATGTTAGGCAGAATCATGTAGTTGCTATTGTTTTGGTATAACGGTGTTACGGTTAGGCTCTGTGTCCCCACCCAAATTTCACCTTGGATTGTAATAATCCCCATATGTTATGGGAGGGACCTGGTGGGAGGTACTTGAATCATAGGGGCAGGTTTTCCTCTGCTGTTCTCACGATAGCAAATAAGTCCCATGAGATCTGATAGTTTTATAAAGGGGAGTTCCCCTGTACAAGCTTTCTTGCTTGTCACCATGTAAGATGTGCCTTTGCTTCCTCTTGGCCACTGCCACCATTGTGAGGCCTCTCCAGCCATGTGAACATGTGAGTCCATTAAACTTCTTTTCTTTATAAATTACCCAGTCTTGGGTAGGTCTTTATTAGCAGCGTGACAACAGACTAATACAAAGAATAAGGATGAATCTGAATGGCAAAATGGTTAGACTCTTAAATCCATTTTCTGCCCTTTCTGTGAGCCATACTGTCTCAGAGGAAAGTACATTTCCCAGGTTCCTTCTTCCTCTGGTCTCCAAACAGGTTCAGCCAATGAAAAATGCTGGTGGAAGATTGAATACAGGAGGAAAGGAGAAGGTAAATTATTTGCAACTCTGCCTAGGGGTGGTGGTAGCTTCTTGTGGAACCAGTCTCTGGGTTGCCTCGATGTCCTATGCTTAAATTTTCAGCTTTTGTTTCTGACCATTAATTCTCTGTATCAAAACTCCCTCTGGTGAAAGATCTTGAGTTGCTTATGCTTTCCTTCCTGGATCTTGAATGAAACTATATAACTATATATATATAAATATATATATATATTTCATTATAAACTACTTTGAACTGTTTTGAAAGTAGGTAAAAGCTTTTTAAATTAAAAGACATTAAAATTATACTTGAAATTTTGCCACAATTATCTATTTAAAAAGTCACAGTTACTAATTTTATAAAATGTAAAAACAAAAGCTTTTTCCTTATATAAGCTAAAAGTTACTTTAATATAAGATAGTGTTATTATTTACATGAATATTATTATTTTTCTTGTAATGCAGCAAAGAAATGACTTTTTAAGTTTTAATCTCCTTATTTACACAACGAGTATAGATAATTTTTTTTTTATTTATTTTTTTTATTTTTTTATTTTTTAGACGGAGTTTCGCTCTTGTTACCCAGGCTGGAGTGCAATGGCGCGATCTCGGCTCACCGCTACCTCCGCCTCCTGGGTTCAGGCAATTCTCCTGCCTCAGCCTCCTGAGTAGCTGGGATTACAGGCACGCGCCACCATGCCCAGCTAATTTTTTGTATTTTTAGTAGAGACGGGGTTTCACCATGTTGACCAGGATGGTCTCGATCTCTTGACCTCGTGATCCACCCGCCTCGGCCTCCCAAAGTGCTGGGATTACAGGCTTGAGCCACCGCGCCCGGCCTTAGATAATTTTTTGATAAATAAAACTCCACAAGCCTACCCAAAGAAATCTATTTTTCAAATTTCATATATGGCCGAGCCTTAAATATATTCATCCAGACATTTTATTTTTTTCCCTTAAAATTCCATGTGAAGTTGCAAGTAATCCAGATATTACTGATTTGTTTATATTTAACAAGAATTGTTTGCTACAAAATATTTAAAGGCCAAAATGTTTTTCAAATATCTTTATTCTTTGAAGACTAAAGTTGAGTATTGCTGATGCTAAAGGCAACTTGAACTACACAAGGCTTAAGTCCAGTGAACCTAAAAATTTTCAAATTTTCACATGGCCCAAAGCTAACTGATATTTTCACACTTGGCTGTAGATACCAAGCCACCAAAGACTGGAATTTTTCTTAAATGGTTAATTCTATTCTTGTTGAAGTTCCTATTTTATCATAAATTATATTTTAAGGCCTTGTGATTTTAACCAGATGGTTTCAAAATTACACCACATAGGAATGCAAGAATGCAGCCAATGTATTTGGCTACTTTATTCTGAAACATTTTTTATTGATCAAATGAGATAACTAGTCACCAAATAATACCTATACATTTCCTCTCCCATGTATTCAATTTTATTGTGCTGATGTTCAGCCAAAGTTTCTTGAAGAATTCAGGAAAGAAGAAAGAAGAATTCATTGAAAGAAGAAAAGAACAGCAGTATGACAGTAATTAAACACAAGTTTCTGAGTCAATAATACTTGGGTGTCTTTAGTGTTGTTCCCAGTTGTGTTACATCAGTGTCTTCCTTCATAACATGAAATAATTGTAACTGTCTCACAGAATTGTAGAGATTAAATGAGAAATTATTTGTAAACATGTGACTATACTACTTGGCACATAGCATATATTCAGTTAGCTATTACTATTTTATACATTTTCCAAAACATACTTTTTCCATGTTGGAAAGTGTTTTTATGCAAGATGAAAGATGGAGATTATAAAACATTCCTGGCCGGGTGCAGTGGCTCACGTCTGTAATCCTAGCACTTTGGGGGGCCCAGGTGGGTGGATGACTTGAGGTCAGGAGTTCGAGACCAGCCTGGCCTTCATGGTGAAATCCCATCTCTACTAAAAATACAAAAAATAGCCAGGCCTGATGGCACACGCTACTCAGGAGGTGAGGCAAGAGAATTGCTTGAACCCAGAAGGCAGAGGTTGTAGTGAGCCGAGATCGTGCCACTGCACTCCAGCCAGGGCAACAGAGCGAGACTCCATCTCAAAAACAAACAAACAAACAAACAAAATTCCTAAGTATGGCTAGAACTAAGGAAAGTTTTGTGGGTTCACCTGTGTATATTTAGTTTTAAATGATTTGTGTTTTGTATGATTAGTACATTTACATGATTCAAAATTCAAAAAGTACTAAAAGATATACAGGGAAGTGTACACACTGAAAGGACTCCCTCCAGTTACCCAGTCCGCTTCTCATGAGGCAATCAGTGTTAGCACTTGCTGATGTATCCATCCAAAGACATGTTATGCATATACAAACAAATAAATATGAATATGATCACTCTCTTTTACATAAATAGCATACTATACACTTTGATTTTTATTACACTCACTATTTTTGCTTCACAGTACATATCTTATATATCATTCCATATTGATATGGCTCTGTAGTAGTCTATATTTTATTTACCTATCTTTTATTGATAGAAATTAAGGTTGTTTTCAGGCTTTGCTATTACAAAAATATGTCACAACAAATAACCTATACGTGCATGCTGGAGCATATATGTATATGCTATAAATATCTGTAGGATAAATTCTGTATATCTGCAGCATAAATTCTCAGAAGACCTGCTGGATCATAGGGTATATATAATAGTAATTTTAATGATTATTTGCAAATTATTCCCCATGGAAGTTACATCATTATATACACCAACAAACAACGTATCTGGACATTTAAAATTCCTTTTCAAATCTGCTAACAGACCAAAGGTTCAGCTAGCTCAACAGTCCATGAGTCTGTCTAGATAGACTTTGAGCTGCACATCCTTTTTTTGGTAATAAGCTCCATGCGGGAGGAGATCTCGGAGAGATTTCCTTTTGTATCCATGGAAACACTTACCTACTTAGAAGCCTCAAATTATTGTTCCTAGGTTACAAAAGTAAAAACTCTGGATTAAAACATTCTGCCCACTCCATGTTTTAAATAGGAAAGAGATAAGAAAAATCTGTGTTGGAAAACAGTGGTAAACACCCCCTGCTTCAGGTGCTTGAGGTTTGCTCAATTTAGGCATTTTCTTAGTGCATATTTGGAATATATTTTTCTGCTTTCTGAGGCTTTCTTCAGTTTTGCTCTCTGGTTTTTGAGAAATAGACCCTAATTTGTTTTCTTTACTGGCAGAACATGAAGCAGGTACAGGGAAGGAGTGGGATGATTATGGGTTTGTCTTTAATTCTTAGCCCCTCCTTTAAGCAGGTAAATGTGCTACATTCTGGTATGGTCCTTAATGACTTAAATGCATTTGAATTTATTTTTGCTGGTAAGACTTAAATTGGAATGAACAGTATTATCCAAAGATGAAAATGTGTCTACTTGTCCAGTTTTCTTTCTCATTTAAATAGTAATCAGAAAAAAAAAATCAACTGAGCATTTGGAAAATCTCACAGGGAAGAAGTAAATACATGTATAATCCTTAGTCTTATTAGCTGCAAAAAAAAAAAAAAAAAAAATTCCCTTTAAGATGTCCTGCTTTGGCCAGGCACAGTGGCTCACACCTGTAATCCCAGCACTTTGGGAGGCCAAGGAGGGTGGATCACGAGGTCAGGAGTTTGAGACCAGCCTGACCAAGATGCTGAAACCCCGTCTCTATTAAAAAAAAAAAAAAAAAAAGTTAAAAAAAGATGTCCCTGGGCCAGGCTCGGTGGCTCACACCTGTAATCCCAGCACTTTGGGAGGCCGAGGCGGGTGGATCACGAGGTCAAGAGATCGAGACCATCCTGGTCAACATAGTGAAACCCCGTCTCTACTAAAAATACAAAAAATCAGCTGGGCATGGTGGCGCGTGCCTGTAATCCCAGCTACTCAGGAGGCTGAGGCAGGAGAATTGCCTGAACCCAGGAGGCGGAGGTTGTGGTGAGGCGAGATCGTGCCACTGCACTCCAGCCTGGGCGACAAGAGTGAAACTCCGTCTCAAAAAAAAAAAAAAAAAGATGTCCTGCTTTGAAAACATCAGAGGCATGTGTGTATGTGCTCATGCCACTTGGAGTCCACATGTAAAAATCTGCCCGTTTGCAGAAATGATTCAATTGACTGTAAACGTATTTGTCTGCAACACTGAACGGCCCATTTGTAAATGTGTGCCCATCTCCAGATGAACTATCTTTTGAACTTAGGCCAAGCCATTGGAAGATATTTAAAAATCAAAAGCTTCTGTGGGGTTAGACTCTCACCATAATGCCTTTCTTCCACAGTGTTGATTCTAATCTCAAATTCAGCATTAAGTGAGGTCTGATTTGGGTGGTCCAGTTTTACAATGCTTTTCAGAGGGAAGCATCAAAAAGCATTGCTGTTTCCTTACTGGTACAAAATTAGTCTTTGAATTGTGGATAACCTTGTAATTTCAGTTAAAGGGAAAATAAAAGCAAAACTAGGCTATTGAATGATAATAAATCAGTTATTTGTCACATTTAAGAACAAAAACTCGACTGATGTAACAAATGTGTTTTGCTTTTTATCTATCTTTTTTAACATCATAAATACAGCTACTGAAACATTTTCTGACTGCAAGAAATCAATACAGCCCCACTGATCTTTTCAAGGTTCTCTCTGGGAACTAATGCAGAGTTGAAACTTGAACTACTGCAAATGAATTGCGATTGCTTTATTTACATGAATAATAGTCCTTTTAAAAACAAAAAAGCCACAAAAACTCTAGCAAGTAAATTTTTACAATAATTGTTCAAAGTGGCTTAGGGAAAAAAGGAAATTAATTGGTTCAACTAGGCAAAAAAAAAAAAAAAGTAATTTTGACTTCTTACCTAAAATTTAATAACCCCACCTCCAAAGTCCTGATAATTATTGAAAAAATGCTGCTCTGTGTATCTTTTCTTAATCAATGTAGGGTAAGCTTAATTTGACATAAAATTGAAATGTATCAAACAATTTTTTTTTTGGAGACAGAGTCTCCCACTGTCACCCAGGCTGGAGTGCAATGGCGTGATCTCAGCTCACTGCAACCTCTGCCTCGTGGGTTCAAGTGATTCTCCTGCCTCAGCTTCCTGAATAGCTGGGATTATAGGTGCCCACTACCACGTCCAGTTAATTCTTTGTATTTTTAGTAGAGATGGGGTTTAACTATGTTGGCCAGGCTTGTCACCAACTCCTGACCTCAGGTGATCCACCCACCTCAGTCTCCCAAAGTGCTGGGTTACACACGTGAGCCACCTCACCCGGCCCTCAAATAAATTTTTAAAAAAGAATAAGAGATGGCAATTTGGTCAGAGGATATTAAGACAAGGCTACTTGTATATATATTTTCTTTTATATTTTTCTCAGAAAAATGAAACTAGCTTTAAATAGTCACTGGTTTTATTTCAGGACTATGACTGGAGTTTCTCTTCACTGCAATATAGAACAGCATCAAAGGCAAATAAGGCCAATAGAATCACATTGCTAATACTGCCCTCATTTCATTGTGTGCACACCATCTAACAGGCAGATGAAGAGGATTCTTGTCTTGGGTAGATTCAGTACTTTTTTAAAAAGTCCAGCAGTGTTCAATGTTTGGTAGTAATATTTTTGCACCCTGGGCTCTACCTAATTATTTTTCCTAAACCATTTCTCATAGGCAAAGGTTGAACTCTATACAATACACCTTCAGTGGTTTTCCTTTTGAAATATAATGTATTGACTGGGCTTGGTGGCTCATGCCTGTAATCCCAGCACTTGGGGAGGTCAAGGCAGGTGGATCACAAGGTCAAGAGATGGAGACCATCTAAAAATACAAACAATACAAAATTACTAAAAATACAAAAATTAGCTGGGCATGGTGACACACCTGTAGTCCCAGTTACTTGGGAGGCTGAGGCAAGAAAATCACTTGAACTGGTGAGGCAGAGACTGCCGTGAGCCAAGATCGCACCACTGCACTCCAGCTTGGCAACAGAGCAAGACTACTCCAAAAATAATAATAATAATAATGTATCTACAAAACGGGTGAAGCAGCATAGCATAGTACCTGAACTTAGGAGTCAGTGATGCCTTGGTTCAAGTTTGTTGTGTTTTTTTGTTTTTTTGGTTTTTTTTGAGACAGAGTCTTGCTCTGTCACCAGGCTGGAATGTAGTAGTGCAATCTCGGCTCACTGCAACCTCCACCTCCGGGTTCAAGCAATTCTCTTGCTTCAGTCTCCCAAGTAGCTGGGACTACAGGCATGCATCACCACACCCAGCTACTTTTTGTTTTGGTGGACACAGGGTTTCACCATGTTGGCCAGGATAGTCTCAATCTCTTAACCTCGTGATTAGCCTGCCTCAGTGTCCCAAAGGCCTGGGATTACAGATATGAGCCACTGTACCTGGTGCTTTGGTTCAAGTTTTGTCAAGTTAATGTAATTTTAGTGTTTTTATATTTAAAATAGAAATAATAAAACTTCCTAGTGTGACAAATAACATATGCAAAACATATTCCTTAAGTACAATGGAGTGTTAATGTTAAAGCCCACGTTCTGAATGAACAGACCCCCTAAACAGGCTTTGTGTGAGCAACAGTGCTGTTTATTCACTCAGGTGCAAGTAGGCTAAGTCCAAAATGACAGTCAGTGGAGGGCGGTGGGATAGGAGTTGGTTTTCTAGGTTTGGGGTAAGCAGTGGAAAGTTACAGAAGTTACAGTTTAGGGTGGTTTTTGCAAGCTAGGAGGGGGTCATAGGGTCTGGAGTCACGAGATTGACCAAGGTCGGTTACAAAGTTCAATTGCCTTGTCAGTTTGTTGGGGTTTAGGGGAGCCCTTAGCTCCCCTGAGAGGACGTTTCTTTAAGGTTCTTGGTCCCTTGCTTTCTTAAGAATGAGAGAGGTGACCACAGCACAGTGAGCTTGTAAAGTAAATACCAGACCCCAAACAGAGTTTGCAGAAAGTGATTTATTTAGATAGAGAAAGAGAAAAAAAAGAGAGGAAGAGAGAAAGATTTCATGAGACAGAGAGAGTGTGTGTGTAAGGGAATCCAAACATGGACTCCAAAGGAGTGTGGAAGAAGGGGACTTTTAACCTGGGAGGAACCCCCACCTTCTCTAAGACCCCGGGCCAATGAAAGGAGTTCCTTAGACCTTCCACCGGAGTGATTGACTTTTGATTTTTTCCAAGCCCTTGAAAATTAAAACAGAACCATTAAATCTCCCAGATGGAGAGAGATGGGAGCGGGACACGGCACTGGGAAGTTTTTGCCCTTAAAACTACGCCCCCTTATGGACTTTGAAAGAGAACACCTTCCCTCAAGTTGTGGCGGGAATAAGGAACAGAAGAATGTCTCAAGTTAATTAGGCGCTGCAGGGGTTGATCATTCTTTCCTTTTTCACAGTCTTCCAGTTACTTCAGACTTTCTAGTTCCAGGAACTCATCTGGAGTGTCCTTGCAGGTCACAGAGGTTACCATGGCGTCCACAGGGCTGTCAGTCAGCCTAAAAGACCTTACAGTTAACAAATAGAGGCTATCGCTATTACGATGCGCTATCTGAATATTTCTTTTCTTTTTTAGCTTTTTTTTTTTTTTTTTTTGAGACAGAGTTTCACTCTTGTTGCCCAGGCTGGAGTAAAACGTCATGAACTTGGCTCACTGGAACTTCTGCATCCCAGGTTCAAGCAATTCTCCTTCCTCAGCCTCCCAAGTAGCTGGGATTATAAGCATGAGCTACCATGCTCTACTAATTTTGTATTTTTATTAGGAATAGAGTTTCTTCATGTTGATCAGGCTGGTTTCAAACTCCCAACCTCAAGTGATCCAACCACCTTGGCCTCCCAAAGTGCTGGGATTACAGGCATGAGTACCGCATCTGGTTGCTCTCTGAATATTTCTTAGGTACTATATACAGTTGGCCCCTACATATCCGCAGATTCTGCATCTGCAGCATCAACCAACCGTGTATTGAAAAATATTTGCAAAAAATTTTTTAAATAACAACACACCAATAAAAAATAATACAAATAAAAACCCAATACAATATAACAAATATTTACATGGCATTTACATTGTATTAGGTATTATAAGTAATTTAGAGATGACCAAGTATACCAGAGGATATGCGTAGGTTGTACGCAAATATGATGCCATTTTATAAAAGGGACTTGAACATTGTGGATTTTGGTATCTGCAGGGATCTTGGAACCAATTACCCCTTTCCGGCTCCCCAATCCCACCCCATGGATACTGAGGGAGGGCTATACTGTAGAATATATTTAAATAATTCCCCTAAAGGGAAACAAAAAACCACATTTGTAACACCATGGAATTTCCATTCATCAATTAAATAGCAAACGATGTGCATGGCACTGTAACAGATGTGCCAATTGCCGTCTAATTGACAATGACAAAATGCATATATGCAAAATATGGCCTTAGATACCGTTAGCTAAAAATGTAAAAGTGTGCCATATGGGTGGTTAGGGAAGAAGCACAGTAGAAAGTAGCAAATGGTTAGTACATAGAAAATACGCTGAAGGAATAAAGAGTGAAAGTGAGAATGCGGTCAAGGGTCCTCCGGAAAGTTAACATTTTTTAGGATTCTCAATTGTAAGTGGTAGAAACCGAACACAAAGTAGCTTAAGGGAAATTAAATTCATTGGTACAAGTAACTAAACTTTGGTAAGGGCCAGGGCACATTTGTGCCTGTGATAAAAACCAGGCTCTCTAACACCAATTTTTTTTTTCATTTTTCTCCTACTGTTGCTTTTCTCTATATGTCAACTTCATTTTCTTAGGCTGACTTTTTCCACGAGGCTAGGAAATTATAAGCCCAGGGAAAAGTCAGGCTGGGAACCAGGTCAGGCAAACCTGCCTCCCATTTCATTTCTAAATAAGATAGCTACAAAGCTACATACCTCCCTCACAATTTGCCCATGAGGAAATTCCTTGTGGGCCTCAAGGTCTTTACCCAAAAACAGTTCCCTTGAATCCCATCTTGGCCATGTAAACTGATCCCTTATCTTCACAGATGTGAAGAGAAGGTCATCCCTCTGCTCACCTGAGACAAATGCATATCTGATTGCTTCCTCTGCCCTAATGTTTACGTAAAAAGGCAGATTCACTGAGCCAGATTAAATTATGTATTCAGTGAAAGGCTGATCAAGGACTCAAAAAGAATGTAACCCTTTGTCTCTTATCTACCAGTGTCCTGGAAGCTCCTTGCTTTAAGTTGTTCTGTTTTTCCAGACTGAACCAACGTACTTCTTAAATGAATTGATTGCTGTCTTATACCTCCCTAAAATGTATGAAAGCAAGCTGCACCCCGACTACCTTGGGCACATGTTGTCAGGAACTGCTGTGGCTGTCACAGGCGTGTCCTTAACCTTGACAAAATAAACTTTCTAAATTGATTAAGATCTATCAGATACCTTTGGGTTCATATCATGAATAGCAGATTTAGGGAGCAGACACTACCCCCAGAGTTCATAGAAACAGCAAGGACTTAGCTCACTGGATGGCAGAGAAGTTTGCGGGGGATGGGGGGCCACACTGGTGAAACTTGCTGGAAATCCACCTCACGGAGTTCTGGGGGAAGCTGTTCATGGAGAAATACCTTGTTGCCTGCACTCCACTGTCAAGTCACCAAAGAGGTGCCATGAAAAGCTGCTCATAGGGAGGTGCTGTATGCTAATGATCACCAGGTGCAATTGAGTGTGGGTGACTGCCGCAGGAGCCTAACAAGAAGAGCACGCTTCAACCAGGAAAAGAAACTCTTTCCTCCTCCAGCCAGCATCCCCCCAGCACCCTCTACTGACAAAGCTTAACATCATGCCAGCTGGCAAAGGAGAAAGTCCAGCTTCGTTATTATGGAGCAGGCAATGAAGGGTGGATGTGGAGCTAAGAAGCAATAAACTAGTAACTGGCATGGAGTATTTATGGAATTTTCTTGAAGATGGAATACTCATCTTGAAGAATTACCATCTATCAGCCTTATGCTGCTCTACTTAAATACAAATGAGCTAGAGAAGAAGGAGGGTATATAGTATCTCAGAATGCTCTGCAAATTCAGCAGGTGAAAGGAGACTGCTTAAAAATTAAAAGAAACGGTAGAGTATCTTGTCACTAGAACAGCCTGTTGTTTCAGGACAAATGACTGAAGATGGAAATTTGGTAGTCTGTCTCTTTTATTTGGGGAGTGGTATAGAAATATATTACTAGGACTTCTGCTCTACAAATACAATTGGAATTTTACTTTTATTTTATAATTTTTATTTTAGAAAAATATGTCACAATGGCCAGGCGTGGTGGCTCACGCCTGTAATCCCAGCACTTTGGGAGTCCAAGGCATGCAGATCACAAGGTCAGGAGTTCGAAACTTGCCTGGCCAATATAATGAAATCCCACAAAAAAAAATTAGCCAGGTGTGATGGCACACGCCTGTAGTCCTAGCTACTTGGGAGGCTGAGGCAGAAGAATCACTTGAACCTGGGAGGCGGAGGTTGCATTGAGCTGAGATCATGTCATTGCACTCCATCCAGCCTAGGTGACAGAGCGAGACTTCGTCTCAAAAAAAAAAAATGTGTCACATACTCTCAGAAAAAAGAGTCTTCAATTTTTATTTTATATGGAAATCCACTCATTAAGACAGAAGGCATTATAGGTGGTGGGTAAGCATGTTGAAAAACAAGTGTGTAAGTTCAAACTGAGATGAATTTAAACATTTAATTAGAAAGATGATTTGGGTTGAATTAACCAAGGAGCAAAACTTATCAATTTTTTTCTTCTGTTTTGGATCAGCCTTTACTCTCTATAAAGGAAGACGGGAATGTTGTTCCACGTTACAGCTAGCAAAGGGTAGTACTGTATCAGCCAGAGTCCAATCAGGAAGGAAAACAAATAAGCAAACAAAAAACAGTACTAGGTATTTGAACAGGAGAGATTACAGAGAAAGAATTGATTAAAGAATGATCCATTCATTAAGACAGAAGGCATTATAGGTACTGGTTAAGCATGTTTCTGTAGGAAACTGTAGGACTGGAAGAACAAAAATGGAGCCCTGGGGCAGCCCAGAGAGAACAGCAGAAACAACTACCTTCAGGTGTCAGGAAATAAAAAGGAAGATATTGAGATGATCATTCATCTCCTTGGAGGAAGGGTCTCCTGAGCTGGGGATAAGGCCTCTAAGGTGCGTGCTGACTGGCACCCCTGAGAGGATAATAAGTCTTCTTCTGGGGTTGATAGAAAAAGCTAGGCCAATTTCTTTGCACTTTCTTGTTTTTTCTGTCCATGTTACAGTAAGGGAAGAAGTCACCACACATCCCAACTGGAGGAGGGAATATGACTTTGGCTCGCTTCAGCACCCTCACCATTGTTCCAGATATCCAAGGCCCACCTTGGAACTCAACAAGACTAGCCACTGCAGAGATGGTGTAGATGTGGAGTGGCTGGTTGGGGACAGAGTGAAACTCCTGGAATCAGATGGTGATGTGCTGATAAGTTGGGTCCGTGCCAGCTGGCAGAGTCCATGTGTGCAAGGGCCTGGAGTCTTCCCCTGTGAAGGCGTCAGGCTGGCTGGGCAGAAGCCTTATAGTAATCCTCAGTACACTTACCCTGAACTTCTTGGGCACCAGGCTCCTACTTTCTATGACATTTTTTCCTAGGTTTATGTCCCAAGCACCAGTTCCTATCATCTCATTCCACATGCTTTCTGTTCTTTTTTTTTTGCTATGTAGTCACACACAAATTAAATGCCTTTTCTTAATTTCTTTCACAATAAATCTTTTTTTTTTTTTTTTTTTTTTTTTTTTTGAAACTTGCTCTGTTGCCCTGGAGTGCAGCGATCTCGGCTCACTGCAACCTCTACTTCCCGGATTGAAGCAATTCTTCTGCCTCCTTATTAGCTGGGATTACAGGCATGTGCCACCACTCCTGACTGATTTTTGTGGTTTTAGTAGAGATGGGTTTTCACCATGTTGCCCAGGCTGGTCTTGAACTCGTGACCTCAAGTGATCCACCCACCTCGGCCTCCCAAAGTGCTAGGATTACAAGGGTGAGCCACCATGCCCAGCCCCACAATAGATCTTGATGGCTCATTAAAACTGATGCATAGATCACTGGGGTGCAGTGGCTCACACCTGTAATCCAGGCACTTTGGGAGGCTGAGGTGGGTGGATTGCCTGAGGTCAGGAGTCTGGCCAATATGGTGAAACCTCATCTCTACTAAAAATGCAAAAAAATTTTTGTGGTGGCATGTGCCTTAATCCCAGCTACTCAGGAGGCTGAGGCAGGGGAATTGCTTGAACTAGGGAGGTGGAGGTTGCAGTGAGCTGAGATCACGCCACTGCACTCTAGCCTGGGCAACAGAGCAAGACTCCATCTCAAAAAGAAAAAAAACCAAACTCATGCTTAGATCAATAGCCTTATAGGCTAGAGGTCAGTCTTTAAACAGGTAAGGGAAATACCTTCATTCCATTCTTAGGAGTGGCAGTGGATATGCCTTCTTTCCTGGAATGTGTTTATTGCAAAGAAAGAGAAAGAAAACATTAAAACAAGAAGTTCATGTCCTGCTACATTTTCTCATTCTACTGGCATTTTACTTTTGCCTAGTACTTTATTGTCTACTTCTTCTTAGATTATCTATGGATAAGATTTTTATAAAAATGGATAATTAGGGGACTGAATGTGCTATTTATAAAGTTACAAGTATTTATCCTAGAAGATAATACCAGATAAGCCTGTTATATTACCAAGTAATGAGTTTAAACATGTGACTGTTCTTGCTAATTGAGGAAAATGAAACAAATACTTACTGAATAGATTGGAAACATGTAGATTTTGGCTCAAGAAAATGTACTTACTTTGTAAAACTGAGTCTTGTAGTAGACCCAAAAGCAAATACCGAAATCTCCCCTTATCTGAGGTCTCACTTTCAGCAGTCTCAGTTCCCCACGGTACAGTACAATAAGATATTTTCAGAGAAAGAAAGGGAAAGACCACATTCACATTACTTTTATTACAGTATTTTGTTATAATTATTCTATGTTATTGTTAGTTATTGCTGTTAACCTCTTACTGTGCCTAGTTTATAAATTAAACTTTATCATAAGTGTGCATTAATATGTATAGAAAAAAAACCAGAAAGTATAGGGTTCAGTACTGTCTACAGTTTCAGTCATCCACTGGGGGTCTTAAATATATCTCTTGCCAGTTAGGGGAGACTACTATAATAAAATACATTTTTAAAAAATGTTCAGTTTATTTGAAATACTCATGCTTCATTTTTCTTTTTTCATATATTTATTTCTGTTTTTTGAAACACAGTTTCCCTCTATACCCAGGCTGGAGTGCAGTGGTGAGATATGGGCTTACTGCAACCACTGCCTCCCAGGTTCAAGAAATTCTCATGCTTCCGCCTCCCCCAAGAAGATGGGATTACAGGCACCTGCCACCATGCTGGCTAATTTTTGTATTTTTAGTAGAGATAGGGTTTTGCCCAGTCAACCAGGCTGGTCTGGAACTCCTGACCTCAGGTGATCTGCCTGCTTTGGCCTCCCAGGGTTTTCGGATCACAGGCGTGAGTCACCGCACCTGGCTCATTTTTATTTTTTATGACAGCTCTATTGAAGTATAATTCATATCTCATAAAATTCACCTTTTTAAAGTACCCAATTTCATGGTTTTAGTATATTTAAAGAGATGCACAACCTTCACCCTGATCTAATTTTAAAATAGTTTCATCTGTCCTCAAAAATCTTTTTTTTTTTTTTTTTTTTTTGAGACAGAGTTTCGCTCTTGTTACCCAGGCTGGAGTGCAATGGCGCGATCTCGGCTCACCGCAACCTCCGCCTCCTGGGTTCAGGCAATTCTCCTGCCTCAGCCTCCTGAGTAGCTGGGATTACAGGCACGCGCCACCATGCCCAGCTAATTTTTTGTAATTTTAGTAGAGACGGGGTTTCACCATGTTGACCAGGATGGTCTCTATCTCTTGACCTCGTGATCCACCCGCCTCGGCCTCCCAAAGTGCTGGGATTACAGGCGTGAGTCACCGCGCCCGGCCCAAAAATCTTACCTATTAACAGACACTCCCCATTCCTCCCACTCCTCAACTTCCTCTGCTTTCTGTCTCTACGGATTTGTCTTTTCTGGACATTTTATATAAAGGGAATCATACATGTGGCCTTTTGTGCCAGGCTTGTTTCATTTAGCAGATTTTCAAGGTTCACCACTTTGTTGTATTTGTACTTTCATTTTAATTGCGTTATATGGATATACCATACGGTATTTGTTTATTCATCTGTTAGTTGGTGGACATTTGGGTTCTCTCTACTTTTCAGCTATTTATGAATAATGTTGCTATGAACATTAGTATATAAGTTTTTATCTAGACACATGTTTTTAATTATCTTGGATGTATAAGTTGAAGTATAATTTTTTGATCATATGATAATTCTACATTTAAGATTTTAGGAAACTGGCAAATTGGTTTTCCGAAGGGGCTATAGCATTTTACAATCCCTCTAGCAATGTATGAGGGTTCCAATGTCTCTACATCCTTACCAAAACTTGCTATTGTTTGTCTTTTTCATTATAACCATCCTAGTAGGTGCGAAGTGGTATCTCATTATGGTTTTCATTTTGTATTTCTATGATAAGTAATGAAAATCTTTTCATGTGCTTATTGGCCATTTGTGTATCTTTTTTGGAGAAATGGCTATGCAAATCTACTCCTCATTTTTAAATAGGATTATCTTTTTATTTAGTTGTAACAGTTCTTTATATAGTGTCAGTGAAATCCCTTACTAGATATATGATTTATAAATATTTTCTCCCAAGAATTGTCTTTTTTTTTTTTTTAGAGACAAAGTCTCACTCTGTTGCCCAGGTTGGAGTGCAGTGGCATAACCTCAGCTCACTGCAACCTCCACTTCCCAGGTTCTAGCAATTCGACTGCTTCAGCCTCCTGAGTAGCTGGGATTACAGGTGCACACTGCCACGCCTGGCTAAATTTTTTTTGTATTTTAGTAGAGACGGGATTTCACCATGTTGCCCAGGCTGGTTGCAAACTCCTGAGTTCAGGCAATCTGCCAGCCTCAGCCTCCCAAAGTGCTAGGATAACAGGCATGGGCCACTGTGCCCGGCTACTGCAGCTTTGCAATAATTTTGAGATTGAAAAGCATGATTACTATAATTTTGTTCTTCCTTCTCAAGATTGTTTTAATTATTCTGGATCTCTTTCATTTCCATATAAATTTTAGGATAAGCGTCTCGATTTCTGCCAAAGTAGCTGGGATTTTGATAGGAATTATGTTGAATTTGTAGATTAATTTTTGTAGTAATACTATCTTAACAACATTAAGTCTCTGATCCATGAACATTAATGTCTATGTATTTATGTCTCCTTTAATTTCTTTCAACAATGTTTTATAGTTTTCAGCATACAATTCTCAAACTTCTTTTGTGAAAAAGATTTTATTCTTTTTGATGCTATTGTAAATATAGTTTTTAATGTCATTTTGGGATATTTATTACTAGTAATACAATTGGTTTTGTATTGATCATGTATCCTGCAACCTTACTAAACTCATGTATTGATCCTTACAGTGTTTTGTGGATTCTGTTTTATTTTTTCCAGCTTGAAAATGTATCTTTGATATGTATCTCACATATGTACTTCCTTCACTTTTAGAAAACTCTTTCTGGGCCAGGCATAGTGGCTTACACCTGTAATCCCAGCACTTTGGGAGGCTGAGGCAAGTGGATCATGAGGTCAGGAGTTTGACACTAGCCTGACTAACGTGGTAAAATCCTGTCTCTACAAAAATACAAAAAAATACCATTACAGCATGCCTGCAATCCCAGCTACTTAGGAGGCTGAGGTAGGAGAATCACCTGAACCCGGGAGGTGGAGGTTGCAGTGAACCGAGATCGCACCGCTGCACTCCAGCTGGTGAGACAAAGCAAGGCTTCGTCTCAAAAAAAAAAAAAAAATTATTTCTCTCCAGCTGGGTGCAGTGGCTCATGCCTGTAATTTTAGCACTTTGGGAGGCCAAGGCAGGTGGATCGCTTGAGATCAGGAGTTCAACACCAGCCTGGCCAACATGGTGAAACTCTGTCTCTACTAAAAATAAAAAAATTTAGCTAAGTGTGGCGGTGTGCGCCTGTAGTTTCAGCTACTTGGGAGGCTGACTCATGAGAATTGCTTGAACCCAGATGGCAGAGGTTGCAGTAAACCGAGATCGTACCACTGCACTCCAGCCTTGGCACAGTAAAAAAAAAAAAAAAAAAAAAAAAAAAAAAAAAAAAAAAAAAAAAAAGAAAGAAAGAAAGAAAGAAAAGAAAACTCTTTATTTATAACTTGCCAACTTTAAACTTTTACTCTTCTGACAGTACTGCTATATTTGTATAATTTGTGAGGTAGGTTACTGTAAAAGTTTGCTAAGTACATCAAATAAAAGCATACTTATACAAGTATTAACAAACACAGATCAATATGTAGAAGTAATGAGGGTTTTTATGAAGAATGATAAAATCAGGGTTTTATGAAGAATGATCTTTGTGTATATCAATTTGTGATTGTCTATTGACACATGGTAGAAAGAAGGCACAGGGCATTTTCAAAAAGATAGATTAGTTTGTTTTCACACTGTCATAAAAAACTACCTGAGACTGTGGCTCCTACTGTAATCCCAGCACTTTGGGAGGCTGAAGAGGGTGGATCACTTGAGGTTAGGAGTTCAAGACCAGCCTGACCAACATGGTAAAACCCCATCTCTACTAAAAATATCTAAAAATTTCCCTCATATGGGCATTTAGTGCTATAAATTTCCCACTAGACACTGCTTTATATGTGTCCCAGAGATTCTGGTACATTGTGTCTTCATTCTCACTAGTTTCAAAGAACATCTTTATTTCTGCCTTCATTTCATTGTTTATCCAGTTATCATTCAGAAGCAGGTTGTTCAATTTTCATGGTATTGTGAGTGAGTTTCCTAATCCTGAGTTCTAATTTGGTTGCACTGTGGTCTGAGAGCCTGGTTGTTATGATTTCTGTTCTTTTGCATTTGCTGAGGAGTGATTTACTTCCAATTATGTGGTCAATTTTAGAGTAAGTGCGATGTGGTGCTGAGAAGAATGTATATTCTGTGGATTTGGGGTAGAGAGTCCTATAGATGTCTATTAGGTCTGCTTGGTCCATATCTGCATTCAAGTCCTGGATATCCTTATTAATTTTCTGTCTTGTTGATCTGTCTAATATTGACAGTGGAGTGTTAAAGTCTCCCACTTTTATCGTGCAGGAGTCTAAGTCTCTTCGTAGGTTGTTAAGAATTTGCTTTATGTACCTGGGTGCTCCTGTACTGGAAGCATATATATTTAGGATAGTTAGCTCTTGTTGCACTGATCCTTTTACCATTTTGTAATACCCTTGTCTCTTTTGATCTTTGTTGGTTTAAAGTCTATTTTAACAGAGACTAGGATTGTAATCCTACTTTTTTTGTTCTTCATTTGCTTGGTAAATCGTCTTCCATCCCTTTATTTTGAGCCCATGTGTGTCCTTGCACATGAGATGGGTTTCCTGAATACAGCACACCAATGGGTCTTGACTTTTTATCCAATTTGCCTGTCTGTGTCTTTTGATTGGGGCACTTAGCCCATTTACATTTAAGGTTAATATTGTTATGTGTGAATTTGATCCTGCCATTTTGATACTAGCTGGTTGTTTTGCCCATTGGTTGTTGCAGTTTTTTCAATGTGTAGATGGTCTTTACCATTTGGTATGTTTTTGGAATGGCTGGTACTGGTTGTTCCTTTCCATGTTTAGTGCTTCCTTTAGGAGCTCTTGTAAGGCAGGCCTGGTGGTGACAAAAACTCTCAGCAACTGCTTGGTTGTGTAAGATTTTATTTCTCTTTCACTTATGAAGCTTAGTTTGGCTGGATATGAAATTCTAGGTTGAAATTTCTTTTCTTTAAGGGTGTTGAGTATTGGCCCCCACTCTCTTCTGGCTTGTAGGGTTTCTGTCGAAAGATCCACTGTGAGTCTGATGGGCTTCCTTTTGTGGGTAACCTGACCTTTCCCTCTAAAAATGCTAAAAATGCTTTTAGCATTTTTCCTTCGTTTCAACCCTGGTGAATCTGAGGATCATGCACCTTTGGGTTGCTCTTCTTGAGGAATATCTTTGTAGTGTTCTCTGTATTTCCTGGATTTGAATGTTGGTCTGCCTTGCTAGGTTGGGGAAGTTCTCCTGGATAATATACTGAAGAGTGTTTTCCAGCTTGGATTCATTCTCCTGGTCACATTCAGGGATACCTATCAAACGTAGATTAGGTCTTTTCACATAATCCCATATTTCTTGGAGGCTTTGTTCATTTCTTCTCACTTGTTTTTCTCTAATCTTGCCTTCTCATTTTATTTCATTGAGTTTCTTGAAATCATTGATTTCATTCTTCAATCTCTGATGTCCTTTCTTCTGCTTGATCGATTCACCTATTTGAACTTGTGTATGTGTCGCAAAGTTCTAGCGTTGTGTTTTTCAGCTCCATCAAGTCATTTATGTGCTACTCTAAGCTGGTTATTCCAATTGGCATTTCGTCTAACCTTTTTTTGTGGTTTTTAGTTTCTTTGCATTGGGTTAGAATACGTTCCTTTAGCTCAGAGGAGTTTGTTATTACTCACCTTCTGAAGCCTGCTTCTGTCAATTCGTCAAACTTGTTCTCCATTCTGTTTTGTTCCCTTGCTGGTTAAGAGTTGTGATCCCTTGGAGGAGAAGAAGTTTTCTGGTTTTTGGTGATTTCATCCTTTCTATGCTGGTTTCTTCCCATCTTCGTGGATTTATCTATCTTTGGTCTTTGAAGTTGGTGATTTCGGATGGGATCTGTGAGTGGATGTCCTTTCTGTTGATGTTGAAGCAATTTATTTTTGTTTCTTAGTTTTCCTTCTAACAGGCCCCTCTGCTGTAGGGCTACTGAAGGTCCACTCAGATCTTGCTTACCTGGGAATCACCTGTGGGGGCTGCAGAACAGCAAGGATTGATGCCTGTTCTTTCCCCTGATAGCTTTGTCCCAGAAAGGTACCTGCTAGATGTCAGCCAGAGCTCTCCTGTATGAGGCATCTGTTTGGTTTTACTGGGGTCAGGGAACTGCTTGAGGAGGCAGTCTGTCCCTTATCGGAGCTCAAGTGCTGTGCTGGGAGCTCCACTGCTCCCTTTAGAGCTGCTGGGCAGGTACATTTAAGTCTGCTGCAGCAGAACTCACAGTCAGCCCTTTTCCCAGATGCTCTGTCCTGGGAAGATGGGGCTTTATTTATAAGTCCCTGGTGTGCTGCTGTCTTTTTTCTGGAGATGCCCTGCCCAGCAAGGAGGGAGTCTAGTCACAGTCTGCCTGTAGAGGTGCTGCTGAGCTGCCATGGGCTCAGTCCAGTTGCTGTGTAAACTTCCTCTGGCTTTTGTTTACAGGTAAGGTTAAAACCACCTCGGCAATGGTGGACACTCTTCCCCGCACCAAGCTCCGTTGTCCCGGGTCAAGCTCGAACTGATGTGCTAGCTGTGAAACTCTCAAGCCAGAGGGTTTCAGCTTGCTGGTCTTTGCGTGTGGTGGGGACCTGCCAAACTGTATCACTTGGTTGATACACTTCAGCTCCCCCTCTTTCTGGGGATATGGGAGCTCTGTCTTGCAGGAGTTCCAGGCACCAGCGAAATGGCCACCCAGATTTGCGCTGACAACCTGCAGTGCTGGCCAGAATGGCTGCTCAGATCTGTGCTGGACGGCACCTGCTGGCCTGGTGGGGATTTCTTGGTCTGTGGCTTGTAAAGACTATGGGAGAAGTGCAGTATCTGAACTGGAGTGCCGGAGGATAAAAGTTCCCAATGGTCTCCATTGGGTCCATTGGGTAGGAGGGGAATCCTCTGGCCAGTTGCACTTCCTGGGTGAGGCAGCGCCTCCGCCCTGCCTTGGTTTGCCCTCCTTGGGCTACACTCATTGTCCAACCAGTGCTATTGAGATGAACCTGGTATCTCGTTGGAAATGCGGAGATCACTTGCCTTCTGTGCTGCTCTCGCTGGGAACTGCACTTTGGAGCTGTTCCTATTTGGCCATCTTGGCAGAATTCCTGTCCCCTCCTGTTTTTACTTTAACGTAAAAATATTGGTACTTGATTGGGTGCGGTGTCTCGCACCTGTAATTCCAGCACTTTGGAAGGCAGAGACAGGCCTCCTTACATGAGTTCAGGTGTTCAAGACCAGCCCAGACAACATAGTGAAACCCCATCTCTACCAAAACTACAAAAATTAGCTGGGGTGGTGGTGCATGCCTGTAATCCCACCTACTTGGGAGGCTGAGGCAGAATTGCTTGAACCTGGGAGGCGGAGGTTGCAGTGAACCAAGATCGTGCCACTGCACTGTAGTCTGGCAACAGAGTGCGAATCCATCTAAATATATATATATATATACACACACATATATACATATATATGTGTGTGTACTACATTTTGCAACCATCTCAAAATACAATTTTATCTTTAGATGTTTTTGTAGATGGTATTATAAATAAAATAATGAGTGCAATATTAAGGTTGGCATCTTTAGGAATTTTTTCTGGTGATCTAGAACAGGAATTATAAACTTGGGATGCAGGTCAGAGTCTATTTGCTTATTTCAATTTAAAAATTCACAATTTCCTTTTCTTGGGTGGGTGCCTCCCCAATCCCAATTTTCAGATGTTCCCAAATGCTGGCTGATCTTCAGAATCACCTGGAGAGACTGATAAAAACACAGATTCCTGTGCCCCATCTCTGGTCATTCTGATTCAGGAAAACTGAAGTGGGATTTTATTTATTTATTTGTTTTTTATGTTTTTGAGACAGAGTCTTACTCTGTTGGAGGCAGTGGTGCTATCTTGGCTCACTGCAACCTCTGCCTCCCAGGTTGAAGTGATTCTCCTGCCTCAGCCTCTTGAGTAGCTGGGATTACAGGCACATGCCACCACCCCTGGCTAAGTTTTGTAGTTTTTGTAGAAATGGGGTTTCGCCATGTTGGTCAGGCTGGTCTGGGATCCGTGACCTCAGGCAATCCACCTGCGTCAGTCTCTCAAAGTGCTGGGATTACAGGCATGAGCCACCGTGCCCAGTCTGAAATGGGATATTAAAAACCCTGTTTTTAAATTTTTTTATTATAGAAAACTTTTAAATTTTTTATTATAGAAAATTCCAGACATGCACAAAGTAAAAGGAATAGTATAATGATGAGTATACTCATCACCTAAGTTCTACAATCATTAATTTGTGACTGATTTTTGATTAATTCATCACCATCTTCTACCTTCAGTTTCAGTAAGCTGTGGTTTTACACAGTTTTCTGGATAATTGTGATATGACACAGACATAGAAACAGACACATTGTATTTAAAGGCTGATTAGTACTGTATTCTAATTGTATTGACATATTAGAATGTGTTTGACCAATTCTCTATTTAGGTTATCTTCAATTTGTTTGGTTAGGAAGACGGTATTAAGTATTATCTAACATATAATCTTGGTCCACTGTTCTATATCAAATATTTAGGCCTCAACCTACAGGTTGAGGTTCCATAACCTATAGTTATTTATGTATTTTCATTTGAAAAACTTTCTTCTTTGAGAATTTCATTGGAAATACATGAAATCATTTAATGAATATTTATTGAATTTTTAATCTGAATATGCAAAAGCAAAGATACTATTAGACACTTGAGAAAGAAAAAAGAATCTAAATTCTACAAGCATATGAAGAGTTTACAATCCCATTGGGGAGCTAAAGTAAATACCTTGTAATGGGATTTGCGAGTTTGCTTCTGTCAGAGTGGAATCAAGAGGTAGTGGTGGAAGCAGCGGTGAGGTTGGAAGTATGCAGAGGTTTTAATTTGCAGAGATGATGGACTATAACTGTCTACTAGCTAATTGTGTAAGACCCTCAGTCTCCTGTGAGGTTTATTAGCTCATCCAGCTTGGGCATGGCAATATATGGAAATCATAGCTCAAATAAGAAACTAAATCATAGTTTCGCTTCTCTAGTCATATAGGTTACAGGGTCTTAGGACTACAGTTCTAGCTCTGGGGTTTGAATCTTATTTAGTTCCTCTCTCTAAAGTACAGATGGAGGCTCCTTTTTCTCTATTAGGATTGAATAAGGATCTCATGGCATACACCAACTTTGGTATTTGTATTTTCAGGAGAGACAGTGGTTCATATTGGTCAGGCTGGTCTCGAACTCCTGACCTAATAATCCGCCCACCTTGGCCTCCTAAAGTGCTGGGATTACAGGCATGAGCCACCACACCTGGACTGCCAGAGTGAAATTTTAAAAATTGCTTTGAAAACTAAGAAAAGTGGTCTCCTTTTCCTACAAGCCTAGGAAAGCTTGATCTTCAAACACTCTCCCGAGGTAAGAAGTATTTGCTTTCTGTTTTGGAAGATGATATCTCTCCTTTACCATTCTTTTGATCCTTTTGCTGTAGCAAGGAAAACGTAAACTAATTCATGCAACGTTAAGGTATTTTCTGCTATGCAGGAATGCATAGTATTGAAGACTTACTTAGAAGGCTTGTGAAGGGCCTTGCTAAAGTTGATTTTCCAAGTTACCAGAGAAGGTGGGAAATGGGTATTGAATCAGCGGCTTAGTAAAGTCTTTTACTGCCACCAGCCAGTTCCTCCTTGTCAATAACTTGCAAATGAAACACAAAAGCTATAGCATACGTTCTCTTCTGTCATTTCATTCTGTTGTTAAATTACAGATAATATTTTTTTTCTGAATGATAATTACCCCAAAATATAAATTGGAAATATAGTCCCATCATACCAGTGTTTCCTGATTTGCCTGAGCATTTAACTAAATTATTTCATTTGCAAAAAGTTGGTTTTTATTACTTTGACTATAACTCATTTTCATTTATTTATTTATTTATTTATTTAGAGACAGACTCTTGCTCTGTCACCCAGGCTGGAGCGCAGTGGCGCGAACTTGGCTCACTACAACCTCCACCTCCTGAGTTCAAGTGATTCTCCTGCCTCAGCCTCCCAAGTAGCTGGGACTGTAGGCACACGCCACCACGCCTGGCTAATTTTTGTATTTTTAGTAGAGATAGGGTTTCGCCATGTTGGCAAGGGTGGTCTCTATCTCTTGACCTCGTGATCCGCCTGCCTTGGCTTCCCAAAGTGCTGGGATTACAGGCGTGAGCCACCACGCCCAGCCACCAACTCTTTGTTTTTTCTCCTCTATTCCACAGAGAATGGATGATCACTAAGCAAAACCCAGAGCTATCTACCATAATACATGATATATCATTAAATCATTCAGTCATTGTTCATTGTGTTTTTTGAGTATCTACTATTTAAACCCAATGCTTGATGTTAGAGTGCTTCAGGGGGATGATTTTAAGAGAAAAATTAATTTACTTTTAGAAATGTGTTTTAGGTGGAAATGCCCTGCATGGGCTAGAGATAAGATATTAAAACTTGAAAAAGAGAACAGGGCTAAATAAAGTTAAAGCTTGAGATCTGGGGAACCCCACATTTAGGAGATAGAGAGTTGGGGAGAAAAGGAATCAGCAAAGGAGATGTAATCAACACAAGATATTGAAATATCTTGATTACACAAGATATCTCACCTTCACAAAAGGTGAAGGAGAATATCAAAATGAAAAGGTGGTCAATCAACATCATCAAATGTAGCAGCTGAAGGGGAATGTGGGTTGGTGAGGAAGAAAGTCATTAGTTGAAATAACACCATTAGTTTCATGTTAAAAACTTCATATTTTGAAGCCCTTTAACATTTGGGATCTTGCAATTAAGTCTTTGGCAATTTCCTAACTTCTCAGAAAAAATATTTATGGGTTGGGAGCGGTGGCTCACGTGTGTAATCCCAGCACTTTGGGAGGCCAGGGCAGGAGGATTGCTTGTGCTCAGGAGTTTGAGACTAGCAGGGCAACATGGCGAAAATTCATCCCTACTAAAAACACACAGAACATTAGGGTTTGGTGGTGCATGCCTGTGGTCCCAGCTACTCAGGAAGCTAAGGTGGGAAGATCACCTGAGCCTGAGGAGGTTAAGGATACAGAGAGCAGTGATCGCACCACTGTACTCCAGTCTAAGCAAAAGAGTGAGACTGTCTCAAAAGAAAAAAAAAAAAAGAGGCCGGGCGCGGTGGCTCAAGCCTGTAATCCCAGCACTTTGGGAGGCCGAGGCGGGTGGATCGCGAGGTCAAGAGATCGAGACCATCCTGGTCAACATGATGAAACCTCGTCTCTACTAAAAATACAAAAATTAGCTGGGCATGATGGTGCGTGCCTGTAGTCCCAGCTACTCGGGAGGCTGAGGCGGAGAATTGCTTGAACCCAGGAGGCGGAGCCGAGATCGCGCCATTGCACTCCAGCCTGGGTAACAAGAGCGAAACTCCGTCTCAAAAAAACAAAAAAAAGAAAAGAAAAGAAAAAAAAAAAAAAGAATTATGATCTGCTTAATAAGTAAATTTAATTTGTCCCAAATATTATTACTTATTTAATATGGGAGGGGAAAATACGCTAGAATGCATAGGCTAAATAACTATAGCAACAACAGCAGCAATGGTTGGTAAAATAAGTTCATTTCTCACAAACAGTCTGGGGAGCAGTAGTCCAAGGCACACAGGCTGTGAAATATTCAGGAACTCCAAGTCCTCCATCTCATTGCTCTGTTATCTTAGGGTGTTGTCTTTGCATGATCAAAGATGGCTAACTAGTTTCAACCATGGTTTCAGAGCAGATCATAGGACAGAGAGTAGAAGGCAGGAGGCTTCATCTTTAAGGAGATGAGCTGGAAGTTAAGCAATTCTGCTTACATCCCATTGACCTAAACACAATCACAGGCTCACATTTAGTTCCAAGGTAGCTGGGAGATATAGCCCAAAGTTGGTTGGCCATGGGCCCAGCAAAAACTCAGAGGAAATAAAATGGGAAGTGGAGAATGGCAATTAGCAGACTCTAGCAGATAAGATGCAGAAGAAACAGGTCCTTCTTCATAAAACACATTTTTTGGATAGGATTCCATTACTTGAATTTTTATAGAAAATGAAACAATGCTATGTGGCAATAAAGACATTCTTAGGTTACTTTATTTTTGTAAGAGATTTCATAGATTCAGAAAAAATCCTACTACTTATTATTCTGACTTTTTGGTAAAATAACCCACCTTTTTATCTTTATAATTCAGAGAACTGGTAATACCACTGGATACTAAACTAGTGATTATTTCCATGAATTGTCGAAATGCATTCATTCTCTAGTAAAGACAAATAATGAACCATTTTACCTGTATTACTTATCTATTGCCATGTAACAAATTACTACAAAATTTAGGAGCTTAAAACAAACACTATCTCACCCAGTTTCTGAGGTCAAGAATTTCAGGTCTGGGTAGTTCTGGCCACAGTTTCTCCTGAGGTTGTAGTCAAGTTTTGACCAAGGCTGGAGTTGTCTGAAAGCCTGATTGGGCTGGAGGATTCGCTTCAAAGCTGACTCACATGGTTGCTGGAGGAAGGCCCCAGTTTCTTACCAAGGGAACCTCTCTGTAAGTCTGACACAGAGCATGAGCGACCCATGAGACAGGGAATATAGACAGCAATCAAAATGCCAAAAGTGTCTCTTATAACCTAATCTCAGAAGTGGGCCAGGTGAGGTGGCTCACACCTATAATCCCAGCACTTTGGGAGGCGGAGGTGGGTGGATCATCTGAGGTTAGGAGTTCGAGACCAGCCTGACCCACATGGAGAAACCCCATTTCTACTAAAAATACAAAATTAGTCAGGCATGTTGGGGCATGCCTGTAATCCCAGCTACTTGGGAGGCTGAGGCAGGAGAATCACTGAACCCAAGAGCTGGAGGTTGTGGTGAGCTGAGATCTCACCATTGCATTCCAGCCTGGGCAACAAGAGCAAAACTCCATCTACAAAAAGAAAAAGAAAGTGAAATACATAATACCATCACTTTTACTCTATTCTACTGGTCATTCAGACCAACCCTGTGAAAAGGTGGAGGTGATTGATTATATGAGTGTGAATACCAGGAAGTGGGAATCACAGGGTTGGGGGCAGAGACAGGGAAACTTAGAAGATACTTACCACAATACCTAACCTTATATTGGAAAAAACAAAACTCCATAAGACCTATCAATCTATGAAGTTTAAAAACTATTTTAAAAATTCCATCTAGTACAATTATTAGCCCTAAAGTTTGTCAAGAGTAAACAAACTTGAGGTATTGACTGCACAAGAAAAAAAATGTTGGTTGACTCCTTTGCATAAGATTAATTTTATTAATATCATTAGGTCTCAAAAGCATTGAATCTTTCAGGTATTATTTGATTAAAATGATGTCTCTTTAGAATTCTTCACGTAGTCAGAAATGGCTTCCTTAGAATAAACATTCTATCAGCTCTGGTTTGGTTTCTTGAAAAGGTTCAGAAGTTAATGTCAGCAAGTAAAGATCCTTTGGGGCCGGGCGCGGTGGCCTCACGCCTGTAATCCCAGCACTTTGGGAGGCTGAGGCGGGTGGATCACGAGGTCGAGAGATCGAGACCATCCTGGTCAACATGGTGAAACCCCGTCTCTACTAAAAATACAAAAAATTAGCTGGGCATGGTGGCGCGTGCCCGTAATCCCAGCTACTCAGGAGGCTGGGGCAGGAGAATTGC
>NW_022437001.1:7794307-7853406 GCF_009761245.1 Sapajus apella
AAAAAAAAAAAAAAAAAAAAAAAAAAAAAAAAAATCCTTTGAAAGTGAGTGAATTTCTCTAAGTTCTGGTTCAGTTTAAAGACATTGGATCCTCTAATGTTGCCTTAACACTGAGCTATATTTGGGAAGTTGGCATACAGAGGGTCTGTCTTGGATTAGGTCTTAAAATACCTAAAGGATTTCCTTAAACAGGCCCAGGGTCAGATATAACAGGTGTATCACTTCTAATTTTGGAACCAGAAGCAGCCAGCTTAGACTGAGACTGTTCTACATTCATTCAGCAGGAGTTTAGATATACTTTACTTTGAATTTCTCTTTGAGTTAAAACAAGGGCGATCCCTGTTGTAAGTAGTGGCAATACTCAGGAATTGTCTTGAGTAGAATGAGTATATGCAATGTGAAGGTATTTTAAAAGAAAAGCAACAGGTTTGACCTGAAACTATATTTTTCTACAAGTGATTTCAAAGCGTTTCTTCTCTACAACATGTAACACATTTAATATTGAGACAGGGACATTTTTTCATTTGGGTAACAATAACGTTTGTATATCTCGTAATTGGAGATAGAATAAACATTAAGAAATCAAAAACGCTCCAAGGATAGTGAATACACGATTGATGGCTTCAACTGAAAATACTGAAAAGTGTCTATCGTAGTTTTAAAATTATATTGTTGGACTCTTATCACCTGGCCTGCCTTGCCCATTGCAAGGAATTTGACTACATGTCTAAACCTATAGTAACGCTCCCTTTTCTTCTCCCTCTCCTCCACCATGGCCTGAAGACTGAATTAGTTCTTATGATTAACCATGTATTTGAATAAGGACACCAGATGCCGTTGTATTTTAGCAAAATAAAATTCTGGTGCAACAGAAGCATGCTGGATAAATTCCGGGTTCTTTTTTCTTTTTTTTTTTTTAAGATGGGGTTTCACCATGATGGCCAGGTTGGTCTTGAACTCCTGACCTCAGGTGTTCCACCCACCTCGGCCTCCCAAAGTGTTAGGATTACAGGCGTGAGCCACCGCGCCCGGCCAAATTCTGAGTTCTAAAGCATAATTTGTCAATTCCGTCATTCAACATCAGAGGATGGGAAGTTGAGCTGAAGGCTGGAACACTGGTGGAACCCGTGGCCAGTCCAGTCAGCATGTTATCAAGCAATTACAAGATGAATTTTTTAAGAAAAACAACAACAACAACACATAACGTCTTCTGACAGTGACATGTCTTTGTGATGGGGTGCTCAGCTACAGTGACAGAATGAACAAAAATGTCTTTGGCAAATCCTTCATCTTGCCGTAGTGCGTGAGCTGTCCTTGTAATTTCTAACAGGAATCCGCAAGTCCACGGTTGATTTATGGACAGAGTGTGTCGTCCCGCACCGTGCCAGTTCGCAGAGCCTCCGCCAATTAGCTCTATTTTTTGCTTAAGCCGTTAAAGCCACCTCCATGGAAACGCCAGGAGAGCAGGCCGGGGGGAGGGGAGCAGACAGGTGCGCCCTCTGGAAATACACAAAGGGCCGACACTGCGCCGCCGTGCCCCTGGCAACTCCACGCTAGCCGGGAGCGCGCGTTTCCCGCGGCGTAGCGGCCAGGCGGCGCGCGCAGGTCGCCCCACGTCGGTCGGAGGAGCCCCCTCAGCCAGCTCGCGGACGCGGCACCAGGGCAGCGCGAAGCCGGCTCGGGGCAGCGGCAGCGGCGCCCGCGCTGTAGGGACTTGTAGTCCGCGCGCCTCCCTGGCGCCTCCCCCGGGTAGGCCGGCTCGTGCGTTCCCGCCCGCCGCAAGCCGACTTCCTGCGGCTGCCAAGACTACACCTCCCGCCGTCCTCTCCGCTGTCGGGCTGAAAGCGAAAACAAATTCTGGGCTGCGAGGTGCTGTTCTCTGCCGGGTGCCCCCACCCACTCCCTGCCCCTCCGGCGCCCTCCAGCGAGGTGGGGAAACGAAAGGCTGCCTCTTTCTTTTTTGGTTTCCTCGGCTCCCGGCGTGGGGAGCGCGCGGGGGACGCAGGCCTCGCTTCACCTGAGCCGGCCCAGCGTGCCTGCTGGGGGCGGGGGTTTTCTCGCTTCTCACCAGTAGGGACCAGGAAACTTGAGGGGGCGGCGACCCCCTGCCCGGGTCCTGAGTCGGGCAGGGAGGCCGTCGGGAAGTGACTGCTCACTCTCGGGGTTTTCCTTAATCCCGCTCCCCCCGTTTCTCGTGGGCGCGTGTTTGCTCCGAGGAGGCGGCAGCGTGCGGACAGCCATGCATTAGGCAGGGCTCCCCTATGCTCCCGGAAAGCGCGGACCGCTGCCTCGGGCCGCCGCCGCCGCCGCCTGCCGCCGCTCGCGGAGCCCGAGCCACAGCCCGAGCCGCCGCCTGCCCCAGGCCGGGGCGTCCAGCAGCCGGCGGCCTGGCCATGTGGGGCTAGCTCTCACCGCGCCTGGCCTGCAGCAGGACCAGCAACATGGAGGCGGCCGTCGGCGTCCCCGACGGCGGGGACCAGGGCGGCGCGGGGCCCCGCGAGGACGCGACGCCCATGGACGCCTATCTGCGGAAACTGGGCTTGTATCGGAAATTGGTCGCCAAGGACGGGTCGTGCCTGTTCCGGGCGGTGGCGGAGCAGGTAACTGGGGGGCGAAGGGAGGCGGGGACGGCCCGTCGGGTATGGGTGGGGAGGCAGCTGCGGGCTATCCGGGCCGCCAGCGTCCGGGGCTGCGCGTGCCCTCGCTGTCGTCACAGCGCCCCATTGTAATGCCGGAGTGGGACGCTGCTTTGGGTCTGAAACGTGCAAATCGAAACTTAAAAGCCGGCAAATTAACGGGGCGTCGTTTCTCCTGGTGAGGAGATAATGAGTTGAGGACAACTTGCGAGGCCTGCTCGGAGCTTGTGCAGTTATTTATTGCTGGGGACCTGGCGACATGATATTTTTCACTTCTTTTCCGCATTCACCTTCCCTTCGTTCAAGAAGCACCACGCTCACCCCACTCCAGTAAACCAAGTCTTTACTAGAAGTGGTGGATCAAACTTTACTTGTGGAACATATTTTGGTTTGCTGCTGGACTTTGGAATGTGGGGTAGTCAAGCTCGCCCATGTCGCTTGAATCAAATGGGCAAACTGCCGCTTGAGAAAACCTTTTACAAATATAGAATATTTTGAAGGATTTGTCGTTCAGTAGGTCCCACGCTTTATTATGCTCTGCTAGGCTGTGTAGGTATACTAAATGGAACTGACTTTTTTTTTTTTTTTTTTTTTTTTAAAAGCCTGTTTTGGTGTTGGTAGTAGAAAGGGTACGTGTAACTACCGGAGCTTTTCAAAACCACTTTCTAACAGTTGCTCAGGAAGATTTTTCTGATTTTTTTATTTGAGAGCGCTTATTCCATGTTATATAACACTTTATGTTGTAGGTGTGCAGTCACCAAAACTCATCCTATATTGAAACATAGCTGCCGAAGTAGCTGGATAAAAGTTTCTGCCCTGGTGTGTCTTTCAGACCTCTCACATGTGTTTTCCTTTGACCTAGGACCTGCTCCCCATACCCCGTCGCACACTCCTCCCTACCCCCCTGTGGAGTTATTATGATGTTTGTTCTTTTTTTGTTTTCCCCCTCACCTTTTTTGAATGCTAAATAACTTTTAAAATTTTTGTTTGTGAGTGAATGTTTCACTTAACATCCAGAGACCAGTCTGTTCTCATATTTTTAAACATTAAAAGGCAAGCCATTTATTTACCATAGGTAGGGGAAAATCTTTTTTTCTTTTTTCTTTTTTTGAAACGGAGTCTCACTCTGTCGCCCAGGCGGGAGTGCAGTGGCTCGATCTCGGCTTACTGCAATCTCTGTCTCCCGGGTTCAAGCGAGTCTCTTGCCTCAGGCTCCCGAGTAGCTGGGACTACAGGCATGTGCCACCATACCCGGCTTTTTTTTGTGTGTGTGTGTTTTCAGTAGAGACCGGGTTTCACAGTGCTGGACAGGTGCTGGGATTACTGGCGTGAGCCACCGCGCTCCGCCAAAAATCTTTAAAACAAGAAATTGATTTAACGGACACAAACCTTTGCTTTATGTTTTGGACATTGCCATTGAAATATTATTCTGAAAGCTCCCTAAACCAGGTTTTGCCCATTAGACTTTTCTCAGTTTTCAATGTTGCTGTGGGGTATGGTCACACCCACGTACTCCCTCCATTCTTTATTTTTAGTAGGTAAACAGTCTTCCCCGTTTGTGAATTTTCTGAATCTCTGTCTGTCCTGCTTCCTCTGTCTCAGCCTCCTTGAACTCCTCAGCACCTCCAAAAGCCTAGGGTAGAGGTGGACGTGATTTCAGCCCATATTTATTACCTACTGTTAGAGCTAGCATGAGTTTGGTAAGTAAGGAGGCAGGTAAGGCGGTAAATAAATGGCGGTAAGGGAAGCTTGGAACTTATTTGGATTTGAGTTATCTGAGTCCTAGTTTATATTGAAGCAGAGAGGTGTGTGCTTTCCATAGTGCATACCATAAATAATACTTGGTGGTCTTGATTATACGGAAGCCTCTCTGTTATTGTAGCAGGATCTGTTATTAAGTAGAAAGGGGGCAAGGGCTAGTTTACACTAAAAACTCTCGGTTAGATCAGATAACACATTTTATTGTATTTTGTAATGGGATTTAAGTTAGGCATAAGGGACTTCCCTTTCCAGTTATGTGACTCAGTTTTAGTCTGATGAGCTTAGCTCAAGACCTTGAACTTTGGGGCAAGTTCAGTTATTCAATAAAGGACAGGTGTAGCCATCATCGCCAAAGGCAAAATGTGAAAAAAGGAAGTAATACCAATATCAGGCTTCCCTTTTAAAATGTGTACCAAGGATTTATAGTTTTGCCAACAATTCTTCTATAAAATCACAAATATCATTTCTCAGAAGGAGTCAGAGTTAATAATCTAAGTGACAGTTTTTAAAGAGGGGGAGGAGACTTGAGTTAGGATTTTGGTCTTTCTCTCCAAATTATCTGATTTAGATAGGCCATTTCCCTTTTACACTTGTGGATTTGGGCCTGCAGGAGCTCTGACCTGAATCAGCACCATAGCCATGGAGCTAAAAATAGGGCACTCTTAGAGGACTTGCTAAAACAGTGTCTCAGCCTTTTCCAGTATTTATCAACTATCTTGTCCCAAGTAAAAATGGGAAAGCCTTCTAGTTTGCTTTCATGTATATATTAATTTGCAGAGATGTTTGTCATACTACTAGAATTCTTCCTGAGTGTTCTTAAAGTTGCACAATAATTTACATTTTAAAAAGTTGTCATTTAACCTTGCTTTTCTTGCAATGCTTGACTTTGCAAATTACCAGCGTTCTTACACTTTATGGAAGTTGCTAAGAATTTTGCTTCTGAGCAGCAGGTTCAGATAGATTGCATGTGCCAAAATCTTTGATAAAAAAGGAGAAAAAACAATAGATATGCCTACCATTGTTTTTACCAACTTATGTCTGCCACCTGTTGCTGGGTAAATGGCTTAAAGACTACCTCCACTTTGCTAATGGCGGAGGAAAGCCCTATCAGGTGACACTGTGGTTTATTCATACTAATAATACCGTGATTCATAATAGTGTCTAACATAGCTTCTGTGAAAAAAGTGTTGCTAAATGTCATTTGTTGAATTGGCAAAAACATTCTGTGGTCGTTATTTTTATATATAGATAGTTCTTTTGGTCATGGACTCTTAGGATATATAAGAATACATTTTCATAGTGTCCAAAAACAGCAGTGAAGATAGAATCAGTTAAACTGAAAACCAGCTATTACACTGAAAACAAACTCATTGCTAACTTCAACAGGTGGATCTTCAGTGTATCTTAGTGTAATAGGACATATTAGCCATCCAGGCAGTTGTGCCTGTGGTTCTGTGGGTGTAAATGAGCTTCGGCTGTTATCCAAGAGAGATGTAGAATGTGCAGCTGGAGCCTCCCTTTTCCCAGTTTCTCTACTCACCGCTAAACTAAAGGAAGAACCACTCAATCGGATCTGTAACTTTTTTTTTGAGACAGAGTCTCACTCTATTTGCCCAGGCTGGAGTGCTGTGGCATGGTCTCAGCTCACTGCAACCTCCACCTCCCAGGTTCAAGCGATTATCCTGCATCAGCCTCCCGAATAGCTGGGACTACAGGCATGTACCACGATGCCCGGCTAATTTTTTTTGTATTTTCAGTAGAGATGGGGTTTCACCATGTTGACCAGGCTAGTCTCAAACTTGTGACCTCAGGTGATACACCCTCCCCGGCTTCCCAAAGTGCTGGGATTACAGGTGTGGCCACCATGCCTGGCCAGGATCTGTAACTCTTAAAGCTACTTTCTATTAATATAAATTCTCAAGAGGCCTTGATAGCTGTTTGAAATGTGTTATTTTAAGTGCGTCTGGTTTTTTTTTTTTTTTTTTTTAACCACCTTTTAAGTTACAGGAATATCTGAGACACTTAGTAATAGAAAAGAATTTTAATCTCCTTTAAGTATGTTAAAGAATTGGGAGCCAGGACCAGGCGTGGTGGCTCATGCCTGTAATCCCAGCACTTTGAGATGCCGAGGTGGGCAGATCACCTGATGTCAGGAGTTTGAAACTAGCCTGGCCAACATGGTGAAACCCCATCTTGACTAAAAATGCAAAAATTAGCTGGACCTGGTGGCATGTGCCGGTAATCTCAGCTACTTGGGAGACTGAGGCAGGAGAATCACTTGAACACGTGAGGCGGAGGTTGCAGTGAGCTATCACACCACTGCACTCCAGCTTGGGCGGATAGAGTAAGACTATCTCAAAAAAAGAAAGAATTGGGAGCTTGCAAGAAGGAAGCACTGGATAAGAAATAGTTGTATCAATTCACAGCTTTAGAATTTTAGTAAAAGACCACATGCCAGTAAGTTGTCTCTCTGTTGAACTGGTTGTTTAATAGAAGAATATGAAAACTACAAAGTGAGAAGATCTGGTTCATACTTTGTAGGTTGGTACTTTACAATTTGGGACATAAAAACAAACCCCAAACCTCTTGGGATGATATCACACAGCATTTTTGCACCCCATATGCTGCCTACTTGGATGTTCTTTCTCATCTTGTAAATTTGATCACCAGGGAAAGAATGAGTGCCTTAAGTTTTCTGAAACCATAGTGGAGTTAAATTCATACATAGAGCCACTAAGTGAATTCAGAATTAATGGGAAAAAAAAAAAAACTAGTCTCTTAGAGGCTGAAAGCCTCAGAGTGTATTCCTGCTGAAGTTGCCAGCTTGTTTTTCAGTGTGTGTAGGATGAGGTTGAGTGTGTCATAGCATGGACTTTGTTAGCTCTTCTTTGTGAAGATAAAGTTATTGTGGAGGGATGGACAAGGGAGGAAAGTATCCTGAATTTACAAAGATGTCCTAAAGAAGAGAGCCTAATTACAAAATTTGGCTTAAGTAGTATTGTTTGTATATTTCATGCTATTGCGGTGCTTAGTTAGAAGAGGTAGGAATGAGTAAAGATACTGAAATTATAGAAAGGGAAATGGAGGAAGACTGATAATCTATTGCCTGTTAGATTATTTTGGGTGTAAAAGAAGACATTAGCTTGTAACTTGAGTGCATTTTTAACCAAATGCTTAATAGTGTGTTTGTTGCCTTTTCTTTTTAGGTATTGCACTCTCAATCTCGCCATGTTGAAGTCAGAATGGCCTGTATTCACTATCTTCGAGAGAATAGAGAGAAATTTGAAGCGGTAACTTGCAATTTCAAACATGTAATGGTGTCTTGACTTGAATTTACGTTTTGGTTTTTGGAATTGTTTTAGGCTTGGTGCGGTGGCCTAATCACTGCACGATCACGCTGGTAATCCCAGCACTTTGGGAAGCCCAGGTGGGTGGATCATGAGGTCAAGAAATCAAGACCATCCTGCCCAACACGGTGAAACCCCATCTCTACTAAAAATACAAAAATTAGCTGGATGTGGTGGTGCGTGCCTGTAGTCCCAGCTGCTCGGGAGGCTGAGGCAGGAGAATCGTTTGAACCCAGAAGGAGGAGGTTGCGGTGAGCCAAGATTGTGCCACTGCACTCCATCGTGGTGACAGAGGGAGACTCCATCTCAAAAAAAAAAGGAAGTGTTCTCGTAGAAATTTCAGACTGGATCTTAATGCAGGTTATGAAAATAACACTTAACAAAAAAACCTTTTTTACTGAACTCAGTCCAGTTACATTGTTAACATTATTTTCTAGGCTGTTTTATGTTTTGCATTTATTTGGACATTTAGAAAGCTGCTATGATAGATAAGATGCTGAGTTGTGGGGGATGGAAAGATGACCTGGACAAGGCCTTTGCATACTAAGAGTGGGCTTTGTCTGACATGGTCAGGGAATTGGGGGTGTTGTGATTAATAGTGGCTTCTGTGATTGGTAACTTTCTATAAATTAAAAAAAAAAAATTCAGTTGGGCCGGGCATGGTGGCTCAAGCCTGTGATCCAAGCACTTTGGAGGCCAAGGCGGGGGGATGAACTGAGGTTGAGAGTTTAAGACCTGCCTGACCAACATGGTGAAACCCTGTACTTAAAGAAAAAAATAAGATAAGAAATTTAAATTAAAAAAAAAAAAAAATTCAGGTCAGGCATGGTGGCTCATGCCTGTAAGTAATCCCAGCACTTTGTCAGGCTAGGAGTTCAAGACTAGCCTGGCCAACATGGCAAAACCCTGTGTCTACTAAAAATGCAAAAGAAATTAGCTGGGTGTGGTAGCACATGCCTGTAGTCCCAGCTACTCTTGAGGCTGAGGCATGAGGATTGCTTGAACCCAGGAGGCAGAGGTTGCAGTGAGCCGGGTTGTGCCACTGCACTCCAACCTGGGTGACAGTGAGACTCTGTCTCAAAAAAAAAAAAAAAAAATCAGACTTGCAGTGTAAAAAATATGCTGAGTGTAAGTAATGCTGATCCCTTAATTTTATCAGAAAACATTTATAGGTTTTTAATTTTCAGGGTTCAGTATGAACTCATATCAGAACACTGTATTATGTAAGTAGTAATTAATAGTTAATAAAATGTTGCATAACAGCTTAGTATAATTTTCTCAGTAATATGTGAAATAAGATGCCACAATGACCTGTTTTCATTTTACACTCAAAGTCTTACAGGATTTATTACTTATTGGTTTTAAGACCTAGAATTATGTAACCTGACAACTTTGGTTGGTACTTCCCGCAGTTGACTGGTAGAGAACATTGATACAATACTTTGCAAATGATAGGCTTGAAACCTTGATTTATTAGGAAAAAAGCAACTGATAACAGAGGCTAGATAAGAGAGTACAAAGGTGTAGAGAAAGGAAGTGGGGAGGTAGAGTGGTCTTTAAATTAATTCTTATTAATCATTGGCCCCAGAGGGTAAAACTGTAGATAATAATGGACATTGTTAACATTGGTTGAGAGTGGTTATTATGCTCCGGGCATGTTTTAAGTGCTGTTAACATTGGTTGAGAGTGGTTATTATGCTCCAGGCATTGTTTTAAGTGCTTTGCATATATTTTTTTCAGTCCATGTAATCTTGTGGGGTATGATCAGAGGTTGAAAGTTCCATGGGGAAAAGTTTCACTTTCCTTATAATATGAACCTTCAGGTAGTTTCGGTTGTCCAGAATTGGAAAGAGATGTTATAGAAAGGATTATGCCTTGTTACTGACATTGGTCAGCCATGGCATAGATGGATGCTTTCTGCTCGGAAAGGAGACTCTCAGATAGGATGCAGGCTTGTGTCAGAATTCTGCAATCTCTTGTAACTTTAAATGGTCTTGTGGTTTTGTTTTTTTCTCCGTAGACCTGTAATCATCTAATACAGAACAGTAGCCCTTGATTGGTGGGCTCTTTAATGTATATGGCTCTTTTATTATAAATATATGTATACACACAAACACACACACACACACGTATAATATATCTATTTTTGAGACAGAGTCTCTGTCACCCAGGCTGGAATGCAGTGTCGTGATCTCGGCTGACTGCAACCTCTGTCTCCCTGGTTCAAGCAATTCCCCTGCCTCAGCCCGCCAAGTAGTTGGGATTACAGGAGCTTGCCACCACACCCAGCTAAATATTTTGCATTTTTAGTAGAGACCAGGTTTCACTGTGTTGGTCAGACTAGCCTCAAACTCCTGACCTCATGATCCGCCTGCCTCGGCCTCCCAAAGTGCTGGGATTACAGGTGTGAGCCTCTGCGCCGGGCCAACGTTATATAATCTATAAAGAATTAATCTCAGTCTTAAAGTCCAAGGATTTTTGAAAGATTTTTGTAGACTAGGGAGTATACTTTAATGTCTTTAAGTATGTCACTTTGCTAAATCAACTGGGACTGTAATTTAAATACAATTTGGTGATTCAACAAATGTCTTAGAGATTTCTCAAATGAATGCGATTGCTATGAAAGAAACATAAAAAAGGTAGGGTTATTACACAGCTTGAATAAACTCTGTTTTTATGTCAAAGTTAAAATGAAGCAAGCTGTATTAGAAGAATCTTGTTGTCGCTTCAAAATATTTTTAGCCAGGCCGGGCACGGTGGCTCAAGCCTGTAGTCCCAGCACTTTGGGAGGCCGAGGCGGGTGGATCACGACGTCAAGAGATTGAGACCATCCTGGTCAACATGGTGAAACCCCGTCTCTACTAAAACTACAAAAAATTAGCTGGGCATGGTGGTGTGTGCCTGTAATCCCAGCTACTCAGGAGGCTGAGGCAGGAGAATTGCCTGAACCCAGGAGGCGGAGGTTGCGGTGAGCCGAGATCGCGCCATTGCACTCCAGCCTGGGTAACAAGAGGGAAACTCCGTCTCAAAAAAATATATATATATATATTTTTAGCCTTAATAGTTCTCATTGCTATTTCTTGTATCACTGACCTGACAGACAATGAGTAGTCTTATTTGTATTACTAAGCTATACTATTTCTTAGCTAGTAAGTCAGTCTTTACTTTATTCTCTTCTATACACTGGCCACTACCAAGTTAAAGCATTGCTTTCATCATATGATTTCTCTGTTCAGAATGTCACCTGCAGTGACCTTGAATGGCCTTTCCCATCTAGTCTGTAAGTACTGCCTAGGCTTCAGGCCCTGTCAACAGGCCCCCATTTGGGTTCCTCTCCCACTCAGTTCTACAACAGATTTTCCTGCTCCAGCTGGCCAGATCGCTTATCTTCCCAACACAGTTTTTGCTCTTCCTCCTCACGCCACATTGGCCCTCCTTTCGAGTATCAGTTCCCTGTTCCTATCCAGATCCTGTCCAGCATTCATCTTGAGTCACTCTGCTTTCAGGAAATCTTTCCTGACAAAATTTCCTTCTTTAAATTCTTTCATATGTTTATGGTCTTTAGTGATTACTGTATGTTTTCATAATTATATTATTATTTTTAAATAATACTGATGTATTTTGGGTTTATGTACAAACTCAGTAATTCACAGTGAATATTGTTTACACAGCAAAGTGGTTAACTTTTGGCCTGTTGCTTAGATGACATTTCTTTTTTTTTTTTTTTTTAATACAACATTTCTAATAGATTTTTTTTTTGTAGTTTATAGAAGGATCATTTGAAGAATATTTAAAGCGTTTGGAAAATCCACAGGTATGTGATAATCTTCTAGTATATTTGTATTTTTATATATCCAAATAATGTATTTAAAATTCATTAAAATGGAAGATTACTATTACAGTGTTTAGAGGAGTTGAAGTGACAGTGTACCCTATTTCCTTATAAACATTTCCTACACATTTTATGCAGCATTTAAGTTGGAGCTGTGTGTTAGAGGTTGCCTCACTAAGGCATAGTTGTGCTATTTTATCTTTGCCAAAATGGCACGTAAGTGTGGTATAAAAGGCTGAAATAATACTGGTGATGATTTTCAGAATGCTGTGTTGGTGTATGTATGGAATTTGAACAGGGGAAGTTTGATTTCTTCCTAGGCAACTGAGAAGGCAGAGTTCTTTCATGCAGGTTCCAGTTTCCATGATCAGCTCGTGAAGAGGGAAAAGACTGTTGAGACCGAAAAGGACAGCACATACCCACCAACTCCTGCTGCTATACTTTTTCAGCACATACCCACCAACCCCTGCTGCTATACTTTTTTTTATATGTTGATATAAAAAGGATTTTTCTTTATTTTTTTTTCTGTTTACAAAACTAACATTCTCACTGTAAAAATCCAAATATCTTGGAATACCATTTACAATGTTAGGATTTCCCATCATTCACTGTTAAAGTAAAAATAACATTGGCAAAGAAAAAAGCTAAGAAAAGTTAGGGTGTAAAAGGAATGTAATATAGGAACAAGGGTGTTTGATTGATGACTGGTGTATCCATTTGGTTGCCTAACACTAATTTGAGTGCTTATGATGGGCCAAGAATTCCTGGTCACCCTGGGGATGCAGAGATAATGTAGATAACAAAAAAGTTTCCCTGTCATAGGAAAGATAGTCAGTACAATCTAGAAAAGTAGATTTGTCAAAAGAGGTATCGCTGTGATGCTGTAGGCAGTCAGAGTGTTATTTCTAGCTGGGTAGGCAAAAGCAACAGTTTGCGAGTGAGTTCGTATTTGAAGTCTGAATAGATTCTAAATAGGAAATGCCTGGTCTCAGGGGCATTCCAGGCAGTGAAAACTGTCAGCGAGGCAGATTCAGAAAACAGTTCTGATTGTGTGAAGCCTTGGGCATGTGAAGGTAAAAAGTAGTGAGAAAGAGGTTGGAAGGCAGGTGGGGGGCCACACTGGGAGAGCCTACAGTGCTAGCATCAGTAGTTTGGAGCTTATGCTTCAGACCCATGTTTCTCAGAAATTGTTATCTGTAGGTTATCTGTATCAAAATCACTTGATGTGCATGTGAAAATGCAGATTCCCTGGCCTCTATTCCAGACCCGAATCATGGTCTCTGGGCCTGGGGCCTGGGCATCAGGCACTGGGAAGCCACATAGGGTTTTTGGGGCAGGAAGTCAGAGTAGTGATTGTAGTCCTGTTTCCAACACATTGCCTGTCTACCACTGCTTTATTTTTCTTTGTAGTGCTTATGCCATTTAATATACTGTGTATTTTGTTTGTCTTCTTCCTACTTGAATTAAGCTCCATGAGCAGAGTTCTATATGTTTTGTTTACTGCTGTGTCCCAGAGCTAAGGGATTTTATTTTGTTGACTGACTGGACAGATGAAAGAATATTGTGTAAAAATAGTTTGAGGTAGATGGGATTAGAGACAGAAAGATCCATTTTAAAATGTTTTAAAGTGCACACATTGTATCAAGTGTAAAAAGGAGTATTACTCCAGTTTTAGAGACAAATATCATTGAAGGCCTTTTCTCTAAATCCAATCCAGAGTATATATATATATATATTTTTTGTAAGTCTGAAACTGAATTTGACCCAAATACTGTGATCACATATTCATTTTCCTGAAGCCTACATTTTTTTTTTTTTTTTTTAGTTTATAAGCCTCTTTGAAGGCAGGCATTGTATGTATATTTTTATTACTTTGGAATTCCCATAGTTACCTTTTAATTTGGGGTACCTAATTCATGATCAGTTTGTGTGTGCAGAATGAGTGTTAAGTACATGTTATGTTATGTGTAACAGATGGGAAAGATAAACACCAGAATGTTATTATCTCTAAATGGCAAATATATATGATTTTTTTTTTACTTCCTTTAGAAAAAATAAAAAATGATAAAGGCCATTTATTACTTTGTATCAGAAAAACCCCACGGTGTTGTTTCACAATAATTTCTATGCAGTAGGGTTAGGTCTGTGAGGATTTGAGCTAGGCTAGGCATAATAGGAGTGGAGAGAAGGGGACAGAGGGAGGAAATGAGGCAGTGAACTGAACTGAGACTATTTGATTTGTGGTCTGTGGGAAAGGAAGGTGTATAAATGTTGGTGTGGTTTAGAACATGTGGGATAGATTGTACCTCCCCGTCATGGTGGAGGCTGGCCAGGTTTCTTTCTGATAAACACAAGACATTCTTATGATCTCCCCAGTCTGATCAGATCTCTTCCTCAGATGTCTTAGGTATCTTATGAACAGTTTTTTTTTTTGTTACTAGCAAATATTTATAAATAACAAATATTTATAAATCTTCATTCTGTTTTTTATTTTTGCCTTCCTGGGCCGGGTTCAGTGGCTCATGGCTATAATCCCAACACTTAAGGCAGCAGATGTGGGCAGATCACTTGAGGCCAGTAGTTCAAGATGATGAAACCCCGTCTCTACCAAAAATGCAAAAAAATTAGCTGGGTGTGGTGGCATGCACTTGTCTCAGCTACTTGGAAGGATGAGGCAGGAGAGTCTCTTGAACCTGGGACGTGGAGGTTGCAGAGAGCCAAGATTGTGCCACTGTACTCCAGCATGGGCAACAGGGTGAGACTCTGTCTCAAAAAATAAATAATCTTTTTTTTTTTTTTTTTTTTGCCTTCCTGATATATGGGTGTATAAAATGAAAACAGAAACCAATTGGCAGATAGTTGATGGATACAGTCAGTTGCTTCATCCAGTTCTCAGAGGAGGAAAGCGTCTTTATCCTTATAAAATAATAAGTAATAGTGGAGCATTTTGAAAGATACTTCAAACTTGTGCAAGAATGTGTTTTCTTCAGCTTTTAGGTAAAATTGACAAATGAAATTCATCGATTTTAAATGTACGATTTGAGGAGATTTGACAAATGTATACGTTTATGTAACCACCACCACAAACATCATAAAGGACATTTCCATCACTCCAGAAAGTTTCCTTTTGCCTTTTTGCAGTTACACCCCTTCCCCAACCCCTGGCTCCTGGCAAGCACTGATTTGCTTTCTAAGTTTTGCTGTTTCTAGATATGCGTAAATGGAATGATATAGTTTGTAGCCTTATGTGTTTGGCTTCTTTCACGTAGCCTATTGGAAACACTAAAATTCATTCATGCGTTTAGCAGTAGTTTGTTCCTTTGTATAAGAAAATAATCTGCTTTATGTATGTTATCTATTACAACCTGTATATACATTTACAAGCTGATTGATATTTAAGTTCTCTCCAGTTTTGGGTTGTTAAAATTGAAGCTGTTGTGAACAGTTGCTTATAAATCTTTGTGTAGACATGTTTTCTTTTTCCTTGGATTAATACCTGAGAGCAAAATTGTTGGGTCATCTGGTAAATATATTTTTAACTTAAGAGAAAACTGCCAAACGTTTTGAAGTGACTGTACCATTTTGCTTTCTCATCAGCAATATTAGGAGAATTTCAGTTTCTCCACGTCTTTGCCAGAACTGTTTGTGATGTAACTTGCATTTCTCTAATGATGTTGAGCATCTTTTCATGTGCTTATTTGTCGTTCATATGATTTTATTGGTAAAATGTCTGTTCATAGGTTTTTGTCCATTTTTTTAATTGCTGTTGTTCTTACTGAATTTTACTAGTTCTTTATACTGGATGTAAGTCCCTTATTGGATATATATTTTGCAAATACATTCTTCTAGTTTGTATTTTGGCTTTTCATTTTTTTTTTTTTTAATTTTTATTTTATCATATTTATTTATTTATTGAGACAGAGTCTCACCCTGTTGCCCAGGCTGAAGTACAGTGACATGGTTTGCACTCACTGCAGCCTCTGCCTCCAGAGTTCAATGATTCCCCCTCCTCGGCCTCCCTAGTAGTTGGGATTACAAGGTTGGCTTTTCATTTTCATAACAATGTCTTTTGAGGAACAAGAGGTTAACATTGATGACTTTTTTTTTTTTTTTTTTTTTTCAATGACAGGGTTTCACCATATTGGTCAGGCTGGTCTTGAACTTCTGACCTCAGGTGATCTGCCTGCCTCAGCCTCCCAAAGTGCTGGGATTACAGGAGTGAGCCGCCGCGCCCGGCAACATTGATGACTATTGAAGAACATTTAAGTTATGTAATTTTGATATAGTATGGTTCATTATTTAAAACATTTTGAAGGATTTTTTTCTTTTTACAAGGCCAGTCATAAAAATGCTAATTAAGTAAAATTATAGCATTAAAGTGTAAGAGTTGTAGTAGAACATTGACTTTTGTTTTGTTTTGTTTTTAATAATTTAAAAGCGACACTGCTTGGGGAAGATTTTAGAATATCCATTGTTTGCCTAACCAGGCTACAACAGACTTTATTCTGAAGATAATTATAAAAAAGTACATTATTCTCAGTAGCATTTTGTTGAGACTCATAGAATTTTTCATTTTTTATTTATTTAATTTTTTGAGATGGCGTTTCTCTCTTGTTGCACAGGCTGAAGTGCAGTGATATGATCTCAGCTCACTGCAGCCTCTGCCTTCCAGGTTCAAGCAATTCTCCTGTCTCAGCCTCCTGAATAGGTGGGATTACAAGTGCCCGCTATCACGCCCGGCTAATTTTTGTATTTTTTAGTAGAGATGGAGTTTCACCATGTTGGCTAGGCTGGTCCTGAACTCCTGATCTTAGGGAGTGCACCCGTCCGGGCCTCCCAAAGTGCTGGGATTACAAGTGTGAGCCACTGTGCCCTGCAGAATTTTTCATTTTTTTTAAAAGTGATGTAGTACTACTTCTATAAAAATTAGAAATGTAGTTTATGTGTTTGATCTAAACAGAGTCATATCAGTGAACAGTGTCCTCTATACAGCGGATATCATTTGTAGCAGTTTGTGAGAAGCCATGATTGTTAGGCTGAGGCTTATTTTAACCCATTTTAATATATGGCACCTATTTCATTTTGGAAATCAGAGCTAACTTTTAAGAACTGTTGGAAAGTCTCTGGGGGATAGATTGTCCTGGTTTAAGATCAAAGCATTGTTTAAAATATTTTCCTTATTTCAGTTTTTCTTTTCTTTCAAGGACTAAGTGGCAGCATTCATTTACCCAAGCTCATTGTTTTTAGTAACTTAATGTATTAAGTCTTTACTGACTTCAGAGTACTATAGAAAAATATTCTTATGGTAAAAGATTTTAAAATATACATGTCTATAGAATTAAGGGTGAAAATTCTTTATTTTTCCTCATGTTAACTTTCCTGTCTCTATTGCCAATTTAGGATGTATCCTCCCCATCCCCTTTCTATGTGTGTGCATGTACCAATATATATGCCTTTTTGTTTGTTTTTCACAAATAGGATTCCTTTACCATGATTTACACTTAAAACTTGAGTGGTTTTTCTAGGTCATTTCATATGGTTATCACCTCATTCATTTCAGTGAATGCAAGGTATTCTATAGTGTGGATGAAACATGAATTATTTTACCATTTCTTAGGAGTCTTAGGGGCTTTTTTTTCTTTTTTTGGTTTAACACTATTACAAATAACTCTCAGTGACATCATTGTTTTACATACACTTTTATAGACATGAAATATTTCTTTATGATAGATTTATAGAATTTGAATTGCTGGGTCAAAGGGTATATGGGACATACTAAATTTTGAAATATACTGGCCATTTGCCCTTCAGAAAGGCTTTAAGTGACTTTTCTAAGGAATGTAGAATTTTCCTTGTTTTCAGAATGATTGCTAAGACACTGCTCTCTTTTATACCTTCATTTACCCTGAAGGTAAGAGACCTTCTGCCCTTTTTTATACTTCCTGATTTTCTGCTTCAATTGAATATTTCATTTCCTGAGCTTAAACCATGTGCCAGGCTCTCTCCTGGGGGCTAGGCTGAAGGATAGCCCTTGCTTTCAATAAGTTCTCAACTAGGATCGGGTGTGGTGGCTCATGCTTGTAATCTCAGCACTTTGGGGGGCTGAGATGGGCGAATCACCTGAGGTTGGGAGTTTGAGACCAGCCTGACCAAGATGGAGAAACCCTGTCTCTACTAAAAATGAAAAATTAGCCGGGTGTGGTGGCACATGCCAGTAATCCCAGCTACTCAGGAGGCTGAGGCAGGAGAATTACTTGAACCTGGGACTTGGAGGTTGCAGTAAGCTGAGATCCTGCCATCTTGGTCTAGCCTAGGCAAAAAGAACGAAATTCCATCTCAGAAAAAAAAAAAAAAGGTTCTCAACCTACAGATGCCATGCTGTGGTCTTGCCACACCAATAGGAACTGTCATTTTACTCTGTTACTGTTTTTTTTTTTTTTTTTGCAACAGAGACTTGGACTACATTTTACCACATATTGTGGTCTGTTTTGTATAACTGATTTTATAGTATTCATAATACTAATAATAATGAGCTTTAATAGCTCCTTAGGTATGCTGTATAAAGGTATGTATAGAAATATACAATGTAATATAAAAAGTGTGAGACACTTACATGCCATCTTTTTTTCTTCAATACAGGAATGGGTAGGACAAGTGGAAATAAGTGCCCTTTCTCTTATGTACAGGTAAACACTGTAATAACATAAGTGAAAGTAAATGAAACCAGTGGGAAATTGTATTCCATTATATTAAAAATGTTAAAATAACAAAGCCCTTTTGTACTTTGGTTATGAAGCATCTTTTCTACATTTTTTAAATCACATCAATTAAATTTTGAGATTAGGTATGTTAGTGCTTAGAAATTTTAATTCTCAAAATACTTTTGGAAAAGGGTACAGAATTTTTTCAGTCTATCTTTTGTAAGATATCACTTAACCTTATAGAGAAATGATTTCCTACTTTCCCAGGGCCAGTGGCATTGAATGGTCACAAAACCATAGTAAAATACCATGTTACAAATTGAGTATTATTTATCTGAAATGGTTGAGACCAGAAGTTTTTGGATTTGGATTTTTTTTTTTTTTTTTTGGGACGGAGTTTCGCTCTCCAGGCTGGAGTGCAATGGCGCGATCTCGGCTCACAGCAACCTCCGGCTCCTGGGTTCAGGCAATTCTCCTGCCCTAGCCTCCTGAGTCGCTGGGATTACAGGCACGTGCCACCATGCCCAGCTAATGTTTTGTAGTTTTAGTAGAGACGGGGTTTCACCATGTTGACCAGGATGGTCTCGATCTTTTGACCTCGTGATCCACCCGCCTCGGCCTCCCAAAGTGCTGGGATTACAGGCTTGAACCACTGCGCCCAGCAGGGATTTTTATTTTTTTTTTATTTTGGAATAGTTACATTACACTTACCCAGTTGATCATCCCTGATTTGAAAATCTGAAATCCAAAATGCTCCAATGAGCATTTCCTTTGAGTGTCATGTTGGTGCTCAAAAATTTTAGATTATGGAGCATTTTGGATTTTGGCGTTTTAGATTTGGGATGTTCAATGTGTATTCAATTTTGGTACTTTTTTGCCATCTAGTACAGTAGCAGGTAAATACTTTGTTTTTTCAGAGTGTTTAAATTTCATCTTCAAAATTTCTTTGATTTTGAAGTTTCCTTTTAGAATTATATCTGAAATTATATATATATACAAATTATATTTGAAATTTTATGTGTTAGAAAAGTTATTTTTGTATAGGTGTTTTACAACTTAGTTATTTCATTATTGTCTTTTGTATCTCCAGTGGTTGGGACATTGCCTGTCACGTATAGGCCCTTGATGAATGAATGAAAGATTAAATTTAAATTCATGAAGTATAGTCCATTATAAATAATTTTAAATTATTTTCAGGAAAGATTTTATAATTTATCGGGAACCAAATGTTTCTCCTTCACAAGTAACTGAAAATAATTTTCCTGAAAAGGTAAGAATTTTTCAAAGTGTTGTAAAGTATTTAAGTAAAAGAACCACTGAATTGCTGCTATGACTTCATAAGCTATAATTTTAAATGACTTTTTTGAAACATTTCTGTATTAAGGTTATGGTATTCTGATTTCTTAACAGTTTCTATTAATCATCACTTAGTCATATTATTCTGTATTTTTTTGTCCCCACAAATTACTGTATTTAACCCTTTTACAACATTTTAGTAGAAACACTGAAAAGAATTATGAGATATTAATGTATATGATTAAATAGACTATTACAGTTTTTTGTCAGTATAAACATTAAGTAGTAAAATAACTTGTGAAAATAATTTGGTTCTGCTGTTACATCCAGGAATACTTTAGTAATCATATACATTTTCCTATTATAAATTTTACTCACAAGGGTGTCATTGCATTATGTCATAAAGCAAAAGCCACTGAAAAATTTTGTGAAGCCTAGAAAGTAATATCAGTGGACTTATTATAAGAGAATTTTTGTCTTAATTAGCTATTTTGGAATCATGAAGGCCAAATGGAAGTGACTTGTACGCCACCATGCTAGTGGTGATAAATTAGAGGGAAATTGAGTGAAATACTACTGTTACAAAGGTTTTAGGGTTTCTGGGACTTTCTAAGCGATCTGGCTTTTTCAAAACAAGTTTTGAAATATGTTATATTCTAAACAAAATCAGTGTGCATTTTTCTTTGTATAAGTGATGATTTAGAAAATAATTAAAACTGTAAAGAAGCCAAAAAAATATCTTCGATTTTGCTTGTTAGAGGTTAGAATTATTAAGGTTTTATAATATTTTCTTACAGTTTTTAAATTTTCTTGTTCTTTAAGTAGTGGAAAGCATGTTTTAATATATTGTTTTTGTTTTTTGGTGATCCTATAAACATTTCCAGAAATCATTTTGAATTTTAAAATTTAATGCTTCTATAACGTTTTGGCGTATGGATGTACTGTAGCTTGACAACATTGGAGCTTTGGGCTACTCCTAAAATACTCACTTTCTGTTTGGAAATGATCTAGTAATTCAGAGGTATTGGAGACATACTTAGCTATGTAAATGTCATATATATGAGGGTCTGAAATGCATCTTTTTCATTTTCAGGTATTACTGTGTTTTTCAAATGGAAATCATTATGATATTGTGTATCCCATAAAGTATAAAGAAAGCTCTGCTATGTGTCAGTGTAAGTATCAACTTGTGTTTATATGGGAAATTATATTCCTAAACTTACACAGTCTTAATAGAAACAAATCAGAACAAATAATTCTATTCTGTTGTAATATAAAAGATATATCTAAGAACATTAAATGACAAGAGTATTAATATTATAATAAAAACTTGTTGCAATAGGAAGAAAGGTAGCTGAGCATGGTGGTGCAGACCTGTGGTCCCAACTACTTGGGAGGCTGAGGCGGGGGGATCACTTGAGCCCTGGAAGTCAAGGTGCAGTGAGCTATGATTGTGCCACTACACTCCATTTTGGGCAACAGACTGAGAACTTGTCTCAAACTCAAACAAAACCAAAAAAAAAAAAAAAAAAGAAAAATTGGAGGAAAGGGAGCTTGTGGCTAGAGTTTGACTTGTAAATGCCAACTTTTTTTTGCTACAATAATTTCAGTAATAAAGATTTATGTGCATCTTTAAAACTGTTAGTGTATAGCTTGAAAATCCAAATGACTGAGCAAATAAACATTTGATTATATTTGGCTCCAGAGCAGCATTTTGAATCTTGGCACTATTGACATTTTGGGCCAGATGATGCTGTTTTAGGGCTCTCTTGAAACTTTAGGATTTAAGTAGCATCCTTGGTTTCTACATAGTGGATGTCAGTAACATACTCTTTTTCCCATTGTGACAACCACAAATATCTCCAGATTTTGCCAAATGTTTCCTGGGCGTATGAATTCCCCTTGCCCTTATTCTGTTTGAGAATTAACTGCTATAGCAGAGCAGTGACCCTTCCTACCAGTTTCTGTTATATCATCCATTCTGACACAGCACAGATCAGTCATGTAAAGCAAGTGACAACTTTTTTCTCTGCTCTTAAGCTAGTGGTAACCAGTAAAGATACGTGTAATACACTATTTTAAAAAATTAATCCATTGTAAGATATGAAAGTCTGGCCTCTATACCTTGGGCTGTTTCATCTCCCTCTCCTAGCTCGTTACCATCTGGGCATTTCAGCTTTGGAAGAGAGCTCCTAGAGCTTGTCTTTCCTGTGCTTTTAAGTGCCTATGGTTTGGGTGATATGAGGACTGCAACTCATATTCCTGGAATCTGGAAGAAAGATCGTCTGTAAGAAGGAGGTCTCTGTGGGAACTCATTTAGAGGTGGACACCCATTGTTTTTTTGTTGTTGTTGTTGCTGTTTTTTTAAGACAGGGTCTCGCTCTGTCACCCAGACTGGAGTGCAGTGGCGTGATCTTGGTTCACTGCAACCACTGGCTTCTGGGTTCAAGTGATTCTCATGCCTCAGCCTCCCTAGTAGCTGGAATTACAGGTGTGCACCACCACAATGGCTAATTTTTGTGTTTTTATTGTAGTGACAGGGTTTCACCATGTTGGCCAGCCTGTCTTAAACTCCTAACCTCAAGTGATCTGCCTGCCTTGGCCTCCAAAGTGTTCAAAGTGTTGGGATTATAAGCATGAGCCTCCACACCTGGCCCCGTTGTTGATGAATTCTTAGTACATTTGTTTTCTTTGTGGTTTTTTTTTTTTTCTTTTTTGGAGACAGTCTCATTTTGTCACCAGGCGCCAGGCTGGAGTGCAGTGGCGCGATCTCAGCTCACTGCAACCTCCACCTCCCAGGTTCAAGCAATTCTCCTGCCTCAGCCTCCCGAGTACCTGGGACTACAGGCACATGCCACCACGCCTAGCTAATTTTTGTATTTTTAGTAGAGGCAGGGTTTCACCATGTTGGCCAGGATGGTCTCGATCTCTTGACCTTGTGATCCGCCTGCCTCAGCATCCCAAAGTGCCGGGATTACAGGCATGAACCACTGCGCCAGGCCAGTACATTTGTTTTCTTAAAGCTCATTGTAATAACACCAAATGAGAGTCCTAAAATCCATGTATTTTTGAATTTTTGTTAAAATATATTTCCCTATATTCAGGACTGGAGTTTTAAAATTTTACTTTATTTAAAGCAACAAAGTATCTAAATATGCTCCTTTCTTTCAGTGGCTGCTGAGAGTATATTTTGTAACAGCTTCTTTTTTAGTTCTTTATATAAAATTAAAATCTGGAGCTAGGTTATGTACTCAAACATCCTTTCTATAGAAACCTGAGAAGTGCTTGTCCAAGGTTACAATTAGTGGGAAAGCTGAGACTAGCATCCAAGTCTTCTGACTTGTCAGCTAGTATGTACTATATTATGTTCCTCTTTCTAGCAATCTTAATGCTTCTTACTGTTTTTCATCTAAGTCTCTTTAGATTGGGCGTGTTGTATGACATTCTTAAGTGTCAGCTTCCTTATCTGTACAATCAGAATAATGCTTCACTGTGCTAGGATTAAACATGAGGGTATATACAGGTCCTTACCATCAAGTATGTGGAATGTAGTAGTAATAATTGCTTAGTATATGTATTTTGGCTTTTCCCATTGTCATACTTGTTTCACAGTTGTGATACCTTTTTGTGATGGTGTTAGTTTTAAAAATGGCACTGTGTTTTGCGATTATTTTAAACTACTTAACTGCACTTAAGAAATTTTAGTTGTAGCCCAGGTAACTTTCTGATTAAATTATGTTATTGACCGTAAGATTTTGCAGATATCTAGTCAGGATTATAAAAGCCTGAGCAATAGAAAGTTAAAAGGTTATGGTCTGTTGTCTGTTTTTAAAAAATTGCTTGTAGTTAATGTTAAAAAATCTGTCTCTCATTAATTGCAGCTCTCCTTTATGAATTGCTATATGAGAAGGTATTTAAAACTGATGTTAGTAAAATTGTCATGGGACTAGATACATTGGAAGTAGCTGATGAAGACAACAGTGAAATATCAGATTCGGAGGATGACAGTTGCGAGTAAGAATGAAATCCTAAAATATCTTTCCCATGCCATACAAGGAAACATTTAAGTAAATGTCCTTACATTTCAGTATATGTCTTTGCATACATATATTGAGGTGTTAATGGTATTCATAAAATACAGCAATCTGTAGAATTTGCTTTATCCCTGCCACTAATTTTACCTAATTTCTATTATGGGACTGTTTGTTTTGAAAGTTGGTGTTTTTGGTTGATGAGAATCTACACCTGTGCAGTCTAGACGTGTATTTGTAGAATAGTTTGGTCCTACCTATATGTATGTGTATTGTAAAATTTTGAAGTAAGTTAACTTGTTAATTGTTCATATACACAGCAATGAAATAAAATGGCCAATTTGATTTTCTTCACTTTCTTTTATTGTTTTTGTCCTTATGTAGTGCCTCTTTTTAGATAATGAAAGTTCCAAAATGGGGCTTTGAATATGTGAACACCTCTGTGTGATGCCTCTATGTAGGTTGTGAGTAAATACATTTGAATGTCGAGTCTCTGAGGCTTAGCTTTCTTTTTCACACAGACGTATAAGGTAGTGTTTAAGAGGTTGGGCTCCGGTTTCAGTCATGGCTTCTTGCTAACTTGACTTGACTTGGGGCAAGTTACTTAAATTCTCTAAGAAGCCTCAATTCCAGTACTCTAAAATTAGAATATAGTCAGTATTTCCTCAAAAGGGACAATTCATGAAATTAAATCTGAGATAGCATATAAAGTACATAGCCTACGTCCTAGATATGGTATCCAGTATATTAGTTATGAGTTAAGATGTTTACTCTGTTATTTATAAGAACCAACCCTATTATATTCTTTTTGAAGCTAAAAATATATATTCTTGTAAGAGAGTATGAAAGGATCGTACTTGGTATGTTATACTCTGTGACAGTAGAGATAGAAATGGAACTTAAGCCTTAGGATATCTAATTCTTTATTATAAAAATAATTTATATATATATATATATTTCTTGATTTGTAATTCCAGGTTTTTACTGATCCTGATTGAAAATTTGGCCACCATTTCTTTCTAACTTGAATCAGTGTCTGCCATTGTGAATTTAATTCTGGGATAGACTAACTTTGCATAGATAGAAATTTTGCTCTATGGTTTTCATTAAGCACTGTGTCATTGAGCATGGGGGACACTGGAAGAGAGAATGACTAGTTTGTTACAATTTATTACCTGCAATTGGGATTGGGGAACTTCTAGCGCAGAAGTTGCTGTGGGTGTCAATGGTATTAGAAACAACTGGGTCTTGTATGGCAGTTGGCAGATGAAGTATAGAGTAGGGGCTAATAAGCTGGAGTAGTCTACCAGAGAAGGTACAATGGGTATAAGAAGATGTGCTCACTATTGTGTTTAGTTTTTCTTTTTCTACTGTACTATTATTGTTCTTGGAATGTGGATTACCTTTTCATTGCATTATTAAATTTTTTATTTTTTTTTTTTGAGACCAAGTTTCATTCTTGTTGTCCATGCTGGAGTGCAGTGGTGTGATCTTGACTCACTATAACCTACACCTCCTGGGTTCAAGCGATTCTCCTGCCTCAGCTTCCCCAGTAGCTGGGATTACAGGCCTGCGCCACCATGCCCAGCTAATTTTGTATTTTTAGTAGAGATGGGGTTTCTACCTGTTGGTCAGGCTGGTCATGAACTCCCAACCTCAGGTGATCTGCCTGCTTCGCCCTCCCACAGTGCTGGGATTACAGGTGTGAGCCACTGTACCTGGCCTTAAAATTTCTTTTTACTTGGTCATTTCTGACTTAGACAGCACAGGGCTTCAATTAGGGAAGAAAAATGCTATATAACCATGACAAGGTAGATAGGCATAGTGTAGTAATAAGGAGGGAAGACCAAGGATGTGTTTATATTCTTGTGCCTGTTATTCTTTTCACTGAGGGTCTCTTAAATATTGCCGCATTTAAGGGTATAGACCTAGGGACTGAAAACTAGAAATTGATTCAGTAAGGAGGATTTGTAGGACAGAAGAGTACATGTGGGTCCAAGTCGGAGACTCTCTCACCCCTTCTCCCTTTGCCCTGTCATCACTCTGTTCCAGCCTTAGTAGCCCTTTGTCCACCTCAGGATCTTTGCATGTGCTATTTTCTGCCTGGAATACTAAGTAGTCATATGGCAAACTTTCTCACCACCCTTCTTTATTCAAAAAGACATCTCAGGAAGGCCTTTCCCTATTCTGTTTTTTTTTAATTTGAGGCTATGTGTTCCTTCTCATGCTTCTATGAATAAATAGCTATGACTGGGTAATTTATAAAGGAAAGAGGTTTAATTGACTCATAGCTCCGCATGGCTGAGGAGGCCTCAGGAAACTTAGAACCATGGCAGAAGGCATCTCTTCACAGGGCAGCAGGAGACAGAATGAGTGCCAGCAAAGTGCCAGCAAAGGGGTAAGCCTCTTGCTTTTTTTTTTTTTTTTGAGATGGAGTTTTGCTTTTGTTTCCCAGGCTGGAGTGCAATGGCACCATCTCGCCACACTGCAACTCCACCTCTCTGATTCAAGCAACTCTCCTACCTCAGCCTCCCAAGTAGCTGGGATTACGGGTGTGCACCACCATGCCTGTCTAAGTTTGTATTTTTAATGGAGATGGGGTTTCACCATGTTGGTCAGGCTGGTCTTGAACTCCTGACCTTATGTGATCCACCCGCCTTAGCATCCCAAAATGCTGGGGTTATAGGCGTGAACTACTGTGGCCTCTTTCTTATAAAACCATCAGATCTTGTGAGAACTCACTATCACGAGAATAGCATGGGGGAACCACCACCAAGATTCAGTTATCTCCACCTTGTCTTGTCCTTGACATGTGGGAAGTATTACAATGCAAGATGAGATTTTGGGTGGGGACACAGAGCTAAACTGTTATCAGCCTACATCTCAACACTCATTTTTTTCCCCCCTACTTTTTTTCTCCTCAATGTGTTTATCAGCGTTTAACATACTAATTACTTGTGTAGTTTTTAATCTGTTGTCACCAGATTGTACATTTCATGTGGGCAGAGTTTTTGTTCTCTTAAGTGCTAGACCCTAGTACCTAATACTACAGTCATCCCTTGGTATATGCCAGGGGATTTGGGACTCTTGAGTATACCACAATCTGTGCATATTCAAGTCCTGCAGTGGGTCCTGTGAACCTGTTTATATAAAAAGTTGGCCCTCTTTATACTTGTGTGTCAGATCCTGAGAATACTGTATTTTCAAACTGCTTTTCGTTGAAAAAAATGTGTAAGTGGACCTACACAGTTCAAACTTGTCGTTCAAAGGCCAGCTGTGTATAGTGCATGGCACATAGTAGATGCTCAAGTACTTACTGAGTATATGAATGTGTAGATATGTATGCGGCAGTGAATTCAGAGGGCTGATGATGGTGCTTTCATTGTGCTGAATATTATTTATGTAGAGTATTTTTAATAAAAGTGTTGTCAAATCTGCCAATAGATACTTTTGTTGTAAATATTTTTTTTTTAAATGGGGCCTCAGGTGTATATTGAAAGGATGTTTTTACATTGTTTTGTAAATTCAATTATTCTACCCACCCATATTTCAGTTTATTTTTGTTTTCTTATTGATTACTGAGCCAGTTAGAATTACTGATGTCTTTGACATCTATCTTACATACACATATTTACTTACATATATCCTTTTATATATAGATACATTTATACTAAAACTTGTATGAGCTCATTGGAATATAGTTCTGACATTTTGGAGCATAGTTCTGACTTTGAAGACTTTTAGATGAGGTTAGAAGGTAATTATATGCAAATATCTTTTTCTGCTCCTAATTATGGTTATCTTTCTTTATAGGAGTAAAACTGCTGCTGCTGATGTGAATGGATTTAAACCTTTGTCAGGGGATGAGGTATTTTTTTTTTAAAGTGGTTTTAACTAGTTCTTTAAACATATAAAGTTTTAAGTTTTTTCTTTTTTCTGATACATTTCAGTCAAGTTAGAATCATCTACTAATAAATTTATTTGGTGACTTCCTAATTTTTTCAAGTTTCTTTTATTCATTTGGCTTTACTTTTACATGTATTTTAGACAAAAATGTTTTAAAAGCACTTATGTGTTGATTGGACTTCCTGACTTTGTTTAGCAGCTGAAGAACAATGGGAACTCTACTAGCCTGCCTTTGTCTAGAAAGGTTCTTAAGTCACTCAATCCCGCAGTCTATAGAAATGTAGAATATGAAATTTGGCTGAAGTCTAAACAAGGTGAGTTAAAAATCTGCATTTTCCATAAATTTGCTTTGTAGCACTTAAAAATAAGTCAACTTTATATTATACTGAATTTTTTTTTTTTTTTAACCAGCTCAGCAGAAACGTGATTATTCCATTGCTGCTGGCTTACAATATGAAGTTGGAGACAAATGTCAAGTAAGTGACTTGTGTAAAAGAAGAGATTTTACTTGAAACCTTATTTTTTCTAATAGGAACCAAGAAGACAGCTGAGGTGTGAATGTGTTGTTAATTTGGGATTTCAGAATATATTTATCATGTATGTACATTTTCATAGTTTACAAGCATTCAGCTTTTTGATTCATTTGAATACATTGCCAAAATTGTATGTATCCAAAACTGTGGCAACCATCACATGATCTTTGGTATTACTTGGTTCAAAGAAGTAATAATATTTCAGATATTTAGGTATTTTTGTTCAAATAGACTGAAATTGATTGAAAATTGACTTTATAGGTTACTTAGTTTTGTTTATGAAAATCATGTTGGGAGATTGCGATACATACATGATGTTTACTGTTGGACTGAGGAAGGAAAGTGAACCACAGAGGAGTTTTTGCCAATTCATTTGGATGAGCAGCTGCCCTGGATTTGAGTAACTGATTGTTAAAGGAAAAAGTTGGATTAAAATCAGTTGTTTCTGCCGGGCGCGGTGGTTCAAGCCTGTAATCCCAGTACTTTGGGAGACCGAGGCAGGTGGATCACGAGGTCAAGAGATCGAGACCATCCTGGTCAACATGGTGAAACCCTGTCTCTACTAAAAATACCAAACATTAGCTGGGCATGGTGGCGCGTGCCTGTAATCCCAGCTACTCAGGAGGTTGAGGCAGGAGAATTGCCTGAACCCAGGAGGCAGAGGTTGCGGTGAGCCGAGATCACGCCATTGCACTCCAGCCTGGGTAACAAGAGTGAAACTCCGTCTCAAAAAAAAAAAAAAAAAAAAAAAAAAAATCAGTTGTTTCTTAATTTGTTAGTAACCATCACCCCCCCCCCAACCCCCAGCCATTCAGCATTGTCTGGAGACATTTTTTATTGTCACAACTGGGAGGGTGCTACTGACATCTAGTGGGTAGAGGCCAAACCTGTGGCCAAACATTCTACAATGTACAGGACAGCCTCCCTCATCTCCTTCTAACAAAGAATACCTAGTCCAAAGTGTCAGTAATGCTTAGGCAGAAGAAACCCTAGGTAAGATAATTTGCAGGGTCTCTTTTCTTGTTTTTTTTTTCTTCTTTGTTTATGGAAAAATATTGCTATTTCAAAAACAAAACCCCCACATACACAGATGATGTTAATGTGGAAGTTAATTCTCATCAGAAATTATTTTCATCAAAAAGTCTTGCCTTTAAAAAAAACTAAAACAGTCATTGGCAAACATTTCTTCTTGACTTACGGAGGAAACACTCATTTACTTTAAATCATAATATTATTATAATACCATATTATGTGATAAATTGGTTTATGTGAAATCATAAACCAATTTATCACATAATATGGTATTATAATAATATTATGATTAGCCAGGATTTTATCTGAGACATCAACTGTGGACTTTATCTTCAGAACCTTTAATAGTTTTGATTCTGGGTATTTAAACGTGAGGAAGAAGAGAACATGATTCAATCAGGTACTGTGTTACAGGATTGTCTGCTCTAATTGTAGAAGGGAATTGCGGAAACTTTTACCACATTGATTGGGAAAACTTGAAAGAGAACAAAGGAGATTAAATCCAGGGTTTAAAGGCCTCTCTCCCTACCCTTCTCAACAGAGAAGAGAACATGGCTTATGCTGTATCACTAAAGTTGTGTTATTTATTTTAAATCAAGCATATTTCCTTTGAGGTTGAAATTGCTTTTGGTAAAGTAGGTGTTTTGTTAAAGTAGATAGTAAAGCACATACTTTTTTTTTCCTTTTTAGAGTATTTTATTTCCATCTCTACTACTTGACCATTTTATTTGGATAACATTTCATTAAAATTTTAAGAAACTGAGGTGACTGACTCTAAGGTGACTTTTGTTTACTGAAGTTAAGTGTAGTTTAAACTTTTGATTAAAAACTAAGTTCAGAAAAAATTTTTTATTGTGAAACTTTTGGAGGATAAATGTTTATTGGACTGATGAAGAATGAAATACCAGATTGAGAACTTTGATTTACTACTAAAAGTGGGAGATTGCTTAAAGCATTGTCCCGTGTGCCGTACTTGGCAGGTGCACAATTCAATGTGGGCAGATTACCGATAGGAAGAAACCTTAGGCTTATTACTCTTTTATCATGGATTTACTGTTGGGTAATACTAATTGTATGGTAGAGAACAGTTAATACATATATTTTTAGGGATAAAAAAAGATCACAGTTGCACATTTTTAATATAGGAAAAATGGGAAGATAATAATAGTTGCTCTCATTTGTAGAGTGTTGCTGTGTGCAAGTTGGTATCCTTTATGTGTATCCTGTGCACTCTCATTCCATCTCCATGAGTTCTGTGATGTAGGTACTATTATTAGCTCCATTTTGCATTATGAGGAAACTGAAGGGAGAGAAAAATAACTTGTCCGAGGTCATATTGCCGGTAAGTGGAAAAGCCAGGCCTGGAAGCCTGGGGTGTGTGGGACCACAGCCCTGCCTTCAGAACCAGGACATGTTGCCTCTTGTTTAGAGCCTTAACATACTGTGCTCCTACTTTTTGAATAATTTAGAAAATTAGTTTAGAAAAAAATTTAGAAGGACAGAGAAGGAAAGTTTTTTTTTCTTTTAGGTAGTAGATAGGGAGGTCTGAGAGGTTAAGGAGATGGATTTTACTGTAGATCTTTTTGAACTTATACTTTGTTTTTACCGATAAACTTTATTTTCTGTTTAATTAAACACTAAATTTTAAAAATACTGGCTGGGCGAGGTGGCTCATGCCTCTAATCCCAGCACTTTCGGAAGTCGAGGCAGGCAGTTCACTTGAGGTCAGGAGTTCAAGACCAGCCTGGCCAACATGGTGAAACCATGTCTCTGCTAAAAATACAAAAAAAATACCCCACCTTAGCTGAGGGTGGTGGTACATGCCTGTAATCCCAGCTACTAGGGAGGCTGAGGCAGGATAATCCCAGGCTTGAACCAGGGAGGTGGAGGTTGCAGTGAGCCGAGATTGTGCCACTGCACTCCAGCCTGGGTGACAGAGCAAGACCTTGTCTCAAAACAAAGCAAAAACCCCAAAAAGCTAAAAACTGAAGATTAATGCAAAGGAAGCAGATGACTGATTTTTTTTTTTTTTTTTTTTCACTTCTGGAATTTTTAACAGGTTAGGTTGGATCACAATGGAAAATTTTTGAATGCAGATGCTCAAGGAGTTCATTCTGAGAATGGACCAGTTTTGGTTGAAGAACTGGGAAAGAAGTATGTACTAATTTTCAGCTAAGACATTTACTGCTTCTTGGCCAGGCATGGTGGCTCACGCATGTAATCCCAGCACTTTGGGAGGCCGAGGCAGGTGGATCACAAGGTCAGGAGTTCAAGACCAGCCTGGCCAACATAGTGAAACTCTGTCTCTAATTAAAAAAGAAATAAAATAAAAAAAAAAGAAGAAAAAAAAGACATTTACTGCTTCGTCCATTTAGCCTAATTATGAGCATTTTAAAATGACCCTCTGTATTTGCAAATTTAATGAAAGATATTGCCCATGTATAGAAAATATATTTGGGCCAGGTATGGTGGCTGATGCCTGCAATCCCAGCACTTTGGGAGGTTGAGGTAGGTGGATCACAAAGTCAGAAGATTGAGACCATCCTGGCCAACATGGTGAAACCCGGGGTCTCTACTAAAAATACAAAAATTAGCTAGGTGTGGCAGTGCATGCCTATAAACCCAGCTACTAGGGAGGCTGAGACAGGCTTGAACTTGGGAGGCGGAGGTTGCAGTGAGCCACTGCACTCCAGCCTGGCAACAGAGCTAGACTCTTTCAAAAATCAATAAATAAAAGTATATTTGTTCTGACTTCTAAAAAAGTACTAAATGTGCAAATTAGGATTTTGCACATTGTCAGACATTAAATGAAGATTGTTTTGTTACTTACTGTTTAAAATGTGCCATTGTGCACAAAGGTAGTTCAGAATATTGACTAGATTGTAATATGGGAGCTTTGGAGGGACTCATTTAAAATTCATTCAGTACTGCATTGCATGTAGTTAGTATTCAGTCAGTGTTTGTCAGATAGAGTAGTGAAGTATTGTTGACTTATGTTATAGAGCACCTTTGTTTCAGTTGCTGCTGGCCTTTATTAGAGAAAAAGGTAGTAAGTCACACCTTAAACTTTACTAGAAAAATTTAAACCTACACAAATTAAGAATAGAATCCCAGTCTGGGCGCAGTTGCCCATGCCTGTAATCCTAGCACTTTGGGAGGCTGAGGCAGGCAGATTGTTTGAGCTCAGGAGTTCGCAACCAGCCTGGGCAACATGGTGAAACCCTGTCTCTACTAAAATACAAAAAATTAGCTGGACATGGCAGCATGCGCCTCTAGTCCCAGCTACTTGGGAGGCTGAGGCAGAAGAATTGCATGAACCTGGGAGGTGGAGGTTGCAGTGAACCGACATCACGCCATTGCACTCCAGCGTGGGTGACAGAGCAAGACTCTGTCTCAAAAAAAAAAAAGAAAAAGAACCCCAATATAACCAACACTGCAATTTTTGAATCTCAATATAATTCAGCACCCATTTTTAGCAACTCAAGCATTTGGTAATATTTTCTAGTCTATTTTCCCTAATACTTTTTAAAAAAATTAAATGAAATTGGCATATTTCGAAGGCGATTCAAACATCACACCATATTTCTCCAGTAGATGTTTATATGCGCCTCTGACAGTAGAAAGACTTCTTTTCCTGCCTTAACTACAGTACCATTATTATATCTAACAGAATAAGTCATCGCGTATTTATTTAACTTTTGCTTAAATTGTGATTTAGGCCTCTTTTTTTAAAATTAGAAAATAGGCTTTTGATTTATATCATTTTATTGGATTAGAATTGCATCTGGATTGCTAAATGCTGTTTGTACTTAAACTCTAATTTGTTTTTAATATAAGAAATAAAACTGGAAATTGTTATATAGGCTGAAAATAAAAATGCAGAATATTTAAGTATTCTTACTAAGGTATTTTAAGCTATCACAAGTTTTCCCTCTTTGAAGGCACACATCAAAGAACCTCAAAGCACCTCCCCCAGAAAGCTGGAACACAGTGTCAGGGAAGAAGATGAAAAAACCTACTTCTGGACAAAATTTCCATTCTGGTAGGAGCACATCAAGCTATCATTCCTTTGGGATTGGGATGATGGTACTTGGGGTTGTTCATAATACAGAATTGTGAATATTATGACGTGCGTTTGGGTTCTTATCACAGATATGGACTACAGAGGGCCAAAGAATCCAAGCAAGCCAATAAAAGCCCCATCAGCACTACCTCCTCGACTGCAGCATCCTTCAGGAGTAAGACAACATGCATTCTCTAGTCATTCTTCAGGGTCACAGTCTCAGAAATTCTCCAGTGAGCACAAAAATCTTAGCCGGACACCCTCACAGATCATAAGGTAACCTTCTCGAATGCAGGAGAAGTATAGAAATAAGTAAGAGGCATTTGTTGTATTTGTCACATCATGTGCATTTAAATAATTTTAACTTTTTATTCATATACTTGTCCCTAGATTAGTATTAAAAGCATTTTGGATAAACATCATGTGAGGATCGCAATTCTTTATAATTCTCTTAGAACAAACCCAGGAAATATATATAGCGAGACCTTTATTTTTTAGTAATTTTTTCAGATGGTTTAGGAGATCTTATTCTAGCCCAATCCTATTCTGGCACTTAATTATTTACTGGTGGCTTGTAATATGGTAAATACTGGATTCCAGATTGCATTCTCAATTCCTTGGGAGGCGAGGATACTTACATTTGTACAAGAACTTAAAGCAGCCCAAATTGTTGTTTTCCTTGTTCTGATAAGTTTCGATTGTGGTAATGTCTCTTAATACTGAATGGGGGCTACAATTTTAGGTCTGAAATTATGAATATCAGCATTCTGACTAAATATCCAGAGACAGATGAACTTTTAGGTTCATAATTTTCCTCTGCTATGTGGGTTTTAATTTTTCTCTAGTCTACCCTTTCTGTTGAGTAATTTTATAGCCCTTAGGAAGAGCTTTATTTGCAAGGCGCCGTGTCTTATGTTAAAACTGTCTTCATCATGCAAACGTGGCCTTGTTTCCAGTGGAGTCTTCATAGGTGACTATGACCAGTATCTTTCCCATTCAAGTACATTCAATTGCCTGAAGCGCTGTAGCATCGGCTTATGTGCTTGCTAACCCTCTGGTCTTTAGTTCTTTATTTCTGGCATTTGGATGTTCCCTTTCTTGTGAATACACTTAACGTTTTGTCACTAAAGATGTATAGGCTGGTGTGAAGGTTGTGAGTTATCTCGGTTGATTGATCACAGTCAGTTACAGATCAAACTCTTGGTTCTGCTCTGTCACCCCTTCTCAATACTGTAGTTGGCTAGTCTTAAAAAGAAAGAAAAAAAGACGTTTTATGTAGCATCTTCAAGACAGAATTGTAGGTTCTTAAGCTGACATTTATCAATATTAGTTTCTTGGGGCTGTTGTAACGAAGTACCACAAACTGGTTAGCTTAAAACAACAGAAATTTATTTATTCACACTTCTGGATGCTAGAAGTCTGAAATCAAGTTGTTGCAAGGGCCATGCTCTCCCTGAAGGCTCTAGGGGAGAATCTGTTCCATGCTTATCTCCTGCTTTGGGAGTTGACTGCAGTTCTTGAAGTTCTTTGGCTTGTAGGTGCATCACTCCATTCTCTGCCTCCATCATCATATGGTGTTCTCCCCATGTGTCTGTGTCTGTCTCTTATAAGGACATTAGTCATACTGGGTTTAAGTCCTCCCCTATTCATTATGACCTCATCTTAACTTGATTACATCTGAGAAGACCCCGTTTCTAAATAAGGTCATGTGCACAGGTACTAGAGATTAGGAACATGAACACATCTTTTTGAGAAATATAGTTGAATTCATAACAAATAGTAATGATTCTAACCTGTTACATTACCTCTCCCAAACAGAATTTATGCCACTAATCAACTAGTTTGTTGTTTGGACATTGACCAAACTCCAGTAGCCTCTGGTGGTAGCTTACTCAATGCACGAAAAGTATCTAAGATATTAACTTATCTTGAATGCTAGCTTTGGAAACCTAAAAACATAAAGTAACTATAGGAAGGTCATAGGCTGAAATTAATTGTTTAATAACATTCTTATTTTTCGATAGAAAAGCAACATTCTTTTTCCTTGAACACAAGGGTACTCTTAATGATTTAGAGATTATAAAAGAAAATACTATAAAATGAATTTAAATAAACTTGTTTATCATAAACTGAATATATAATCCATTGTTTCTGGTGTTCTAATCGCCTATGAACTGGTGCAGTGCTCAAACAGATATCTCGTACCAGTAATACTTTTAATCAACAGTATTTTTAATACTGTGTTATAGAGAAGCATATCTTACTAAGATCCTTTTTTCTCTGTTAGCTATATTCGTTACTTGCTATATAAAAACACGTGATGGTATGTGACAAGGCAGTGGTAAGTAATACATAGACATGAAACTTGAGGTATTTTTGACATTGTGACTAATTACATTAGAACATAGTGGTATTTGCAGTTTGTCATTAGTTTAGTATGCCTTCTCCACTCTGTGTGTGAGAATGAATTTTACTAATGTATTAAAACAGATTTAAAAATTTTGCTGAATATTTAAGATCATTAAAAAACCTAGTCGTTTTAGGATTTTATAGCTAATAATCCAATTGATTTAAGCCCAGTAGAGTTCATCTTCACTCTGTTTCTAATCTTTACCACATCACTTTTGAATTTCTTCTAGTTATAGAGCAAAAGAGAACTGTAGTGCTGGATATGAGATTTTCATGGCCTCTTACTTTTTCCAGTGTTTTCCTCTTGATATTGTCTTTTCCTTTGGAAGAAACACAAATATAACAAAAAGATCAAGCAAGATTGCCATATATGCTTTCATTAATGTGGGTATCTAGGAAATACTGTAACTGAACATCTGTCTTCAAGCTAGATGAAAATGGAAAGTAGTAGCTTCTCTCTGTATGGTAGGTGAGGATGAGATGAAGGCCATATAGTAGTGGTCATTTTTTTTTGGGTCATAGGAGATAGTGGTAAGGTAGTGCTAATTTTCCAGAGACTCTTGACAGTTGCTGAGTTCTCTTCAAAATTTTTTACCACTAGGATTTGGGAAGGATTGGTCTAAAATTTTTGAGAGTCCAGATTTGCTACCCCACCTGTTTTCATCAATACCATTGGGGTTGACATCTGTCCTATTGTAATTAGAGTGTGATTAATAAGTGGGACTATGTAAGGACATGAAATGGCCATTATGGCTATTACTTATTTCAGAGGCAAAAAAATCAGATGATATCATAGTGCTCTATTCTGTTAAGGAGGATAATATATATTTCTTTGTACTGTGACAAAGTATTTTTTTAGAGGTTTTAGATTTTCATTTTCCACTTTCAAAGAATTGTTAGACATGATTGAAATAGTATTCATACTGCCTTTAATAATTATAACCCATATCATACATTAGGGTTGCATTATAGGGCACTAAACTCTATTCATGAATTTCTTGTCATCCTTAGTTGGCCAAAATTTGTTGAAATGACAGCAGTCTTATCTATACAATTGGCATCCAGGCCTGACATGTTTTAGTTTTTCTTTCTCGGCTCGCTGTCTCCCTTGGTGGTGTCATAAACAAGTGGGAAGATGGTCCACTGAACTAAAATGTCAGTTCTAAAGTGTCAGTTCTAAAATGGTCATTGGACCATTCCCCTTTACTTAGAACAGAAAATGAGAATGCTTTTGAGACCTAAACTAATAACTTTCCCTTTGTTTTGAGAATTCTTAATGAAAATATTGGAATATGGTATAACAAGTATATATAGTGCTTACATTTCTTCCTGATGAAAAGGAAAAAACCTCACTCGTTTTTCTGTCATTTGGAAATGTTTTTTTTCTTTCCCCTTCTACCTCCCATTGTTAAGTTTGTCTTCTTGACTCTCTGTAAGGTAGGCTAATGTTACAGGAGCTTCCATTTGCTCAACATTTATTAACCAGGCTGCCAAAAGTTCTAAAATGTCAATGTAGCTAAATTAGTAAAATGTTTGTATTGCAAAATAGATCATTTTATTTTAGGTACTCAGTACAGTGTGTCTTTTTTTTTTTTTTTAATCTGACAAGAATGTTTTATTTGACAGAAAACTTGATCGTGAAAGAGTTGAAGATTTTGATCACGCAAGTCGAGAATCTAACTATTTCGGCCTTTCCCCAGAAGAGCGCAGAGAGAAGCAAGCTATAGAAGAATCTCGTTTACTCTATGAGATTCAGAACAGAGATGAACAGGCTTTCCCAGCCCTTTCCGTATGTATGAAAAGACATTTTAAAAGTTACTCTATAGAAGTTTCTCTTAAGATAGTTTTTATATTAAACCATAGTTCTCAATGGTAAACTAATAATTTTTATACTGAAACATACTTTAAAGATCACATTTTTTCACATTTTTCATATTTTTCCTTTTCACATTTTTCTTAAGGAATAGGTGGTCTAGAGATATTACTAAAAAGTTGGTAACACAGTTGAGGCAAGTAAACCGGTTTGTTCACTTGTAGTGTTTAGTATTTTCTTTTGAACTAGAACCTAATTTGTTAGCAAAAGGACTAGGTAGTAGAGGTTCACGATTTAGTTAATCCATTAAAGATACAGATATAATATGAGGGAGCCCTTTTGAGAACTGTCTTTCAAGGTGTTTGCTGTTGGAGGTGGTAGCACATGTCATCCTGTGGCTTTGTCCTTTCTCTGTGTGTCAGGCACTGGGCTGTGGTGGATGCTTCTATGATCAAAGAAGTGTTCTCTACCTTCAGGTTTCTTAACTCTTTTTGGGAAGTCAGAAAAGAAAACTTGTCATGTAGAATGAAGTGTATGCTCCGTGAGGTGGGTTTGCTGGCAGCACAGAGGAGGGGGTACCTAATTCATTCTCAGGTCTGGGAGCCTGTGCCTGTGATCTTTTACGTCTTGGTAAGTTGTACCCAAATGACCTATGATCCAGAATGGTGGTTGGACACTTTTTCTCTTAAGAGTAGATTAAATAAACAATGGAGTGTTATAGGAGGCTACCCAGTATACTGCTGTAAAACATTAAAGCCCCACACACTCAGTCTGTCTTCTGGTCTCTGTGGACTTCTTTAGAGGTTTTAGAAGGAGCTCAGTTGAAAACAACTGATCTGGAATTGCAGTTTAATCTGGCACAGGCGTTGGAGTTTAGGAATTATTGGAAGAAGTGCCTGAATCCGTTTAGGAATAATTGGAAGTGCCCAAATTTATATGTAAATAAGCATCGTTTATGTGCTAAGTTACATTTATCTCTCATGTCACATGTGTTATTATATAAATAAATACAAATTGCTTAAGCTTGTATTCATACCTTTTTGCATTTTTCAGTTAGTGAATTGTAAAAGTACAACTGTAATGTGGGGACAGATTGTGAAATTTCTCTCTTGTTAAGAATGGGGTCTTGCATACTCATAGTTTTTAGACTAAGGAGTTTGGTACAGATTGCTTTTGATAATGACTCAGATTTGTTTTTTAGAAAACTCCTGCTAGAGAAGGCTGAGATCCTCCTCTTAGTGTGTGGAACATTTATTCAGAACGCTAAAACAGGAACCTAGAACCTTCAGTGATAATTTAGCTTAACAACCTGACTTATTTCAGTCCCTGATCTAATGCAGAGTTTAAGCGATTTGCTAACAGTCAGTAAGCATTTCAGTGATAAGAATCCTAGTGCACTGTATCTGCTAATTTGTCCTTAGGTTCTTCCCAACTCCCCACCAGACAAATATGGCTCTACAATGGCATTTTTGGAAAGTTTGCACACAAGATGGTGGTGTTTTTGTAAAGAAAAGTTGCAGGATAAAAGTTAGGTCATGGTGGCTTCCTGAAATAGGGATATGAAGATTAAGTCTACTAATCTAGGCTGAAATCTGATTGCTTAATCCTTTTGACTTAGTGATAAGACTGTTAATCTAGAGTGTATCATTTAATTATGGACCCTACATTCCATCTTCTATAGTTTCAGTTCAAAAATATAGGGCTGTGAATTTTGAGACTTTTTAGAAGTGTGAAGAGTAAGATTAATTACAGGATACGTTCATATATTTGTGGGTCAATCTTTAACACAAAATGTTGCATTTTGTTCATTTTAAAGAGCTCATCAGTCAGTCAGTCAGCTTCTCAGAGTAGCAATCAGTGTGTACAGAGAAAATCATCACATGTAAGTGATAGAAAAGGAAGCAGGCGGAGAATGGATACAGAAGAACGAAAAGACAAAGGTAAGTTATCTCATCATTCGAAAGCAGATGCTAGAGATCTCTTTAGATGACTGGCTTAATGTAATATATTTGGGAAAAAACACTTTTTAAGTTGTTAAAGTAGTTATCTAATGTCACATATTTTGAATGTTGTAGAGAAGCGTTGACTTAAGCTAAAGCATGTTAAATGTTATTCTGAAAACTACGTGTTCAGTGACTAAACATGGTTCAAATAGTACTTTTGTTTTCTTCTATCTTTGTATTTTGTTTTTCTGTACTCAGACATCAATCAGAATAATAAACCATGATGTCTTTTTTTATCTTGATCTGCTACAGACTCCATTCATGGACATAGCCACTTGGATAAAAAACCCGAACCAAGCACATTGGAGGTAAAAGTTTTAAACACTACTTGCATCTTTTCTTTTTTCTTCATACTGTGATAGTGTAGTAGGAAGAAGTGGAAGAAGGTAATTCAAAATTTTATAGCTGTGTATTAGGAACGTAGAAAAGCAGGGAAAAGACGATGGGGATTGAGAAGTCACTCACAAGTACAACAATTTCTTTTTTTGAGACAAACTCTACCTCCATTGCTAGGCTGGAGTGCAGTGGTGCGATCTTGGCTCACTGCAACCTCTGACTCCCTGGTTCAAGTGATTCTCCTGCCTCAGCCTCCCAAATAGCTGGTATTACAGGCATTCACACCTAATTTTTGTATTTTTAGTAGAGACAGAGTTTCACCATATTGACCAGGCTGGTCTCAATCTCCTGACCTTGTGATCTGCCCGTCTCAGCCTCCCGAAGTGCTGGGATTATAGGTGTGAGTCACCATGCCTGGCCTAACAATTTCTTCAAGGTACATTAGGGTGCCCTGCCGGAATTGTTAGAAAGTAGCTTTTAGCCAGGCATGGTGGCTCACACCTGTAATCCCAGCACTTTGGGAGGCCGAGGTGGGCGGATCACCTGAGGTCAGGAAGTTCGAGACCAGCCTCATCAACATAGAGAAACCCTGTCTCTACTAAAAATACAAAAGTAGCCGGGCATACTTGCACATGCTTGTAATCTCAGCTACCAGGAGGCTGAGGCAGGAGAATCACTTGAACTCGGGAGGTGGAGGTTGCGGTGAGCCGATCGTGCCATTTCACTCCAGCCTGGGCAACAAGAGCTAAACTCCATCTCAAAAAAAAAAAAAAAAAAAAAGAAAGTAGCTTTTATTCTCTCTAGAGTGATATTTTTAAAGGACAAGAGCGTACTGCTTGAATCCTTACCTCCAGTGAAAATTGCCCAGTAGTTTGATGTAATAAAGATGTGCAGGCAAAGTTAGCCTACCTGTTGAAAATAAGTTATAATTGGAAGAAATACTCAGTGGTGAGAGGGTTCTGTCAGATGTAGGTAGGGTGAATTATAAAAGGAAGCCATCAGTTATTCCAGAATGTGGGTCTCTGCTTCTTTGCTAAAACTTTGCTTCTTTTTGGCTTCAAAAGAATATCACCGATGATAAATATGCAGCAGTTTCATCACCATCAAAGTCAAAGAAGTTAGAGTGCCCTTCTCCTGCAGAACAAGTAAGTACATTGTTGTATTTAACATTGAATGCTCCACTGTCTGGGTTTCTTTACTCTCTATATAGGATCATTTAAAAATAGAAAAGATTCTGATCTGGGAAATGGGAGAATTTTTTCTAGCATCACAGTTTGGGTGTGGTTATGATTTTTAAATTTATCTGATGTTAGTCTAGAATGTTCTCGAAATTTATGGAATGTTATAAAAATAACCATCATTTTCTGCACATTGAGTGCATTCTTTTGAATTGATTTTGAATATATTTGTTATTGTATTTGACACTTTGTATTACTTTGGTGGATTTGCTTGAAAGTAAGATTTTTGAAGGGAAACTATGAATTTCTCCTTTATTTCAAAACTTAAAAGAGCTGTCTTCATCATTAGTAATTATTTGGGAAGGAATGTACTGATTGAAAGATTTGAAAAATACACGTTAAAAAAATACCAGTTTACACATTGCATGATGAAGAAATGGTGTTCTAGCAGACATTTTAGTTCTTGATCTAATACAAGAGTAGAGAAAGTTAAATGTTAAATGCCTTTCAATCAACATTCTTCATATTGGTAAGAAAGCATATAGCTGTATGAGGAGTTTTTATAATAATCATGAATTTCAAGATTTCAATGATTTTGCTCACTTGCCTTAAAAGTATTGTGTTGTATTTAACTTTGCTTGTAGATAGGTACGGTGGCTAACGCCTGTAATTCCAGCACTTGGGGACGCCAAGGCAGGCAGATTGCTTGAGCCCAAGGGTTTTGAGACTAGCCTGGGCAACATGGTGAAACCTTGTCTCTATTAAAAACTACAATCCTCGTTGGTAGGCAGCCCTTGGTTAGGATCAAATTTGTTTGCATATTGTCTTTAGCTACTGTATGTTTTTCTTTTCTAAGACTATAAGGGCTATTTGTACTTCATTTGTATAAAAGGCAGGCAACTCAAGATGGTTAGAATTAGTGTAAAGCAAAATGACCTCTTGTCTTTTTCTTTCTTCCCCCACTCACCCCTTTCTTGAAGAAGCCAGCAGAACATGTGTCTTTGTCAAATCCAGCTCCCCTTCTAGTTTCTCCAGAGGTACATCTAACTCCTGCGGTGCCTTCTTTACCAGCCACTGTGCCAGCCTGGCCAAGTGAACCTACAACTTTTGGACCAACAGGTTAGAGAAGGGTTTAGAAAATCTAGCCAGACAACCAACAAATGCCTTTTTAATACAAATTCTTGAGTGCAAGTTTGACCTCCGAGCAGGGTTAGGTATGTGGAGCCTCACAGAGCTTTCTATGATACTCTGCTTTGCTCTGCTTCCGGTATGGAAAGACCGTGTTCATTTGGGGTTGTATTCATCTGACATATGCCTTCATAATCTCAGGAGCATGATGTTTGAGCTGGTTGCTTTGGTTGCTCAGCACTAACTGGCACCATGGTTTAATGCTTTCTCCATGGGCCAGTTCTTTATGGCCTCATAATGAACCCCTTGACCTGCCTGCCCCATCTCCTACATGTTACTATTAGAAGACATTGACTCAAAGCTTGTGTCCTGGGCATATTTCTTCCTTTGTGTCCAGGAGGGCCCTTGGTTGATACTAAAGGTATCACCTTAGATTGGCTGTATCAGTTATACAGCATTCTTCATAGGATAATGTAAGCATATTTGTAGAGAATTATTTTCACCTTTTGTGATTTTTGATTCCTTTTCTTCTCTTTTGTAGGTGTCCCTGCTCAAATTCCTGTTTTGTCAGTGACACAGACTTTGACCACTGGACCTGATTCTGCTGTATCCCAAGCTCATTTAACACCCTCTCCAGTTCCTGTGTCAATACAGGCGGTTAACCAGCCCTTGATGCCTTTGCCTCAGACATTGAGCCTTTATCAAGACCCACTCTATCCTGGGTTTCCTTATAATGAAAAGGGAGATCGAGCCATTGTACCACCTTATTCACTGTGTCAGACTGGGGAGGACCTACCTAAAGGTGAGCTCCTTCTCCAAGTTCAAATCGACTTTACAAAGTCCAAACAGGCTTAGCGAGAAATGAAGAGGTGTAAGTAGAGGTCAGAGGTCTGGTTTCTCAGTAAGCTCAAGGACGGGAAGGACAGGTCCTTAAGCTTACCGAGAAACCAGACCTCTAATAGCTCAAGGTTTGGCTATTAGGCATTCATTCTTGTTTCAGCTTGATTTAAATGTATTAGAAAATGTTTTTTAGTGTTTCTAGCATACTTGTTAATGCTAGTATGCTTAGTAATGATACCTCCTATCTTTTTTTACATAAATGGACTTGAAACCATTTTGAATTAAGATCATAATAATTTAGTTAGATACCTAAACACTATGGAGTTTTCTCAAAATTGGTCTGCGTTTTGGAACTAACACATGCATGCATCCATGAAAAAGTCACTGAGAAAAGCGAATATAGTGTGTAGTGGCTGTTAAAGTACTATATTCAATATGTCTTATTTTTGTTTAAAAATTCTTTTAACATTTGCCTTTCCCCTTTATTTTTAAGGAACTTACCCCTCCCCCATTTATAGTTTGCAAAATATTATATCTGTAAATCTGCTAGAGTAATGCAATGACTACTGTATGCTCTTTACCTGGATTTATGTGGGTGGTATTATTAGTAGTGTGTCTACGGGTAAAAGGCTCATGGTAAATGTATACTTGGAATAATATTATTTTACTAATCATGATAGTAATAAGTTAGGTTTTATGTTGATTTTACCATTCTCCTCAACATTTTAATTTCCTAATTTTTAAACCCCACAGAAAAGTTGAGAAAGAAAGCACTTGAATGTCCTTTACCCAGATTTAGTTTTAATAAGATAAAAAATTTAGTTTAAGCCATTTTGGGATTCAGTATGCTAACAGACAAAGCATATTGAATCTGGAATTAATCTTTAGAAACCTGTTTTTAGGTTATGTTTTATTACAGCCTTTTTTTTTTTTTTTTTTTTTTTTTTTTTTTTTTTTTTTTTTTTTTTGAGACAGAGCCTCACTCTATTGCCTGGGCTGGAGTGCAGTTGCATGATCTCAGCTCACTGCAGCATCCACCTGCCTGGTTCAAGTGATTCTCCTGTCTCAGTCTTCCAAGTAGCTGGGACTACAGGCACATGCCACCACACTCAGCTAATTTTTGTATTCTTTTAGTAGAGATGGGGTTTCACCATATAGGCCAGGCTGGTCTTGAACTCCTGATCTCATGATCTGTCCGCCTCAGCTTCCCAAAGTGTTGGGATTATAGGCGTGAGCCGCCATAGCCGGCCATTACAGTTTTTATCTATGATTTGTATCACAGGCTAGAGAAAACAATTATCATAGGTAATACTGTCTTTAGAACTATGTGTTTCATAAGGATGATTGAAAAAAAAGCTCTGCAGATATATAATTTTAACAAATGATTATTTTCAGATAAGAATATTCTTCGATTCTTCTTCAATCTTGGTGTGAAGGTATTTACATTTTATCATCTTATTTTATTCATTAATGCTGTTTTAAATTATTTAGTGTTAACTCTTAATCCTGTCAGTAAAGTTTACTAAATCTCATCATTTTAAAAACCAGCATTTTCAGTACTACACAGTTTGTTTTTGGTGCCAGTAGAGGCTCCAGTTTTTACTTGCTTTTTCTCTTAACTGGTGATACCTTGTGAGTATATTCAAGACATAGCTGCATCTTTGGGCAGCCTAGTGGAAATGCACTCGCTGTGGAATTAATTTGATGTAAATCTGGGCATGAAGTTCTGCTCCATCACTCTTTAGCTGAATTTCCCTGGGCAAGCCATGTAGTGTATCTGAGCCTAGCTTTTTTCATTAACGGAATGGGGGTTGTAATCTTTACCTGCCTCAGTTATTGAAAGGATCAAAGGAAATAATGTGTACATTCTCCTATAGTACGGTTGTTCACTGGAAGAACAGAGGTATCCTTTGGGAAGTGGTCAGCCTAGAAATAGCTTTTCTTAGATTGGAGTACTCTGTCCTTGCTAATGCCAGGTTTTCTCCTGTCCTGGATTAGTTTTTGTGGGTTCTAGACAGTTAAACTGTGAAACGAAGTACTCTACCTTAGCCTGCTGACCACTTTCATAAAAGGAAACGATTATTTTACCATCTGCTGCATTAATTGCTTAATTTTGTATTTATTTAATGTTGACTTTAATTGGTTAGCCAATTAGCTGGTTATATTTTCTTTCTTTTTTTTTTTTTTTTGAGACAGGGTCTCATTCTGTCTCACAGTCTGGAGTGCAGTGACACGATCTCGGCTCACTGCAACCTTGGCCTCCTGGGTTCAAATGATTCTCCTGCCTCAGCCTCCCTAGTAGCTGGGATTATGGGTACATGCCACCATGCCTGGCTAATTTTTTGTATTTTTTTTTAGTAGAGACAAGGTTTTACCATGTTGACCAGGCTGGTCTGAAACTCCTGATCTCAATTGATCCACCTGTCTCAGCCTACCAAAGTGCTGGGATTACAGGTGTGAGCCACCATGATGTCTGGCCTTTGTTTTGTTTTTGTTTTGAGATGGAGTTTTGCTCTCGTTGCCTGGGCTGGAGTGCAATGGTGCAATCTTGGCTCACTGCAGTTTCCACCTCCTGGGTTCAAGCAATTCTCCTGCCTCAGCCTCCCAACTAGCTGGGATTACAGGCATGTGCCACCACATCCAGCCAATTTTATGTTTTTAGTAGAGACAGGGTTTCTCCATGTTGGTCAGGCTGATCTCGAACTCCTCACCTCAGGTGATCCCCCTGCCTCGGCCTCCCAAAGTGCTGGGACAGGCATGAGCCACTGTGCCCAGCCCATATTTTGGTTTTGAACTCTTGTAGAGGAAGGATTTGGAATAATTTTCAACATTATTCCTCTCTGATTAGAAGTCTAACTTAATCCTTGCATTTGCAGTATTCTGTGGGCTTCTAGAGTTGTGGATTCCTAACATTGGATATCATCTACTCCTATACTGGCATTTTCCCAGAAGAACAAGTTCAGATGTTAACTGGCCTGCCTGGGGTCACACACTGAGTTAGTGGTAGAGCCAGAATGTGAATACAGGTCTAGCTAAACAGCCAGTGATGCAGAGATACTATCTCCTCTCAACCTCTCAGGACTTCAGATTGGTTTTAGGACAGGAGCAAGCAATGGAGTCTTAAAGCAGTGAATTTTGTAATTCATTTTCATGTTGGTTACTACAGTGATTTAGTATTTGGACTATATATGGTCTTTGTCGGCATGAGAAACTTTTCTTGAGCCTAGTAGTTTTAGATTGATAACCACCTGAACCTTTTTTTCTCCTCTTTTGTTTATTTAACTATTCTGTGTCTCTTTAGGCATACAGCTGTCCTATGTGGGCCCCACATTCTTACCTGTACCCTCTGCACCAGGCCTACCTGGCAGCCTGCAGGATGTACCCAAAAGTCCCTGTCCCTGTTTATCCTCATAATCCCTGGTTCCAAGAGGCTCCTGCTACTCAGAATGAAAGTGATTGTACCTGTACTGATGCCCACTTTCCTATACAGACTGAGGCCAGCGTTAATGGTCAAATGCCACAGCCAGAGATTGGACCACCAACATTTTCTTCACCTCTGGTTATCTCTCCATCTCAGGTGTCTGAAAGTCATGGACAGTTGTCTTACCAGGCTGATCTTGAATCTGAGACCCCTGGGCAGCTTCTTCATGCTGATTATGAAGAGTCACTAAGTGGCAAGAATATGTTCCCCCAACCATCTTTTGGACCCAGTCCATTCTTAGGCCCAGTTCCTATTGCACCTCCTTTCTTCCCTCATGTTTGGTATGGGTACCCTTTTCAGGGATTCATAGAAAACCCAGTAATGAGGCAGAATATTGTCCTGCCCTCTGATGAGAAAGAATTAGATCTGTCTCTGGAAAATCTGGATCTTTCTAAAGAATGTGGTTCAGTTTCAGCCGTAGATGAATTTCCAGAAGCCAGAGGTGAACATGTACATTCTCTCCCTGAAGCAAGTGTGAGCAGTAAGCCGGATGAAGGCCGGACAGAGCAGTCATCCCAGACACGAAAGGCAGAGATGGCATTGGCTTCCATCCCTCCTGTAGCAGAGGGAAAGGCTCATCCTCCCACTCAGATTCTAAACAGAGAGAGAGAAACTGTGCCTGCTGAACTTGAACCAAAAAGGACCATTCAAAGTCTGAAAGAAAAAACAGAAAAAGTAAAAGATCCTAAGACTGCTGCTGATGTGGTCAGCCCGGGGGCCAACTCTGTGGATAGCAGAGTGCAAAGACCAAAAGAAGAGAGTTCAGAAGATGAAAATGAAGTGTCTAATATTTTGAGAAGTGGTAGATCCAAGCAGTTCTATAATCAAACTTATGGAAGCAGGAAGTACAAAAGTGATTGGAGCTATTCTGGTAGGGGCGGATATCAACATGTGAGAGGTGAGGAGTCCTGGAAAGGACAGCCAAGCAGAAGCCGGGATGAAGGTTATCAATACCATCGAAATGCCAGAGGACGACCATATAGGGGAGATAGGAGGAGATCAGGGATGGGAGATGGCCATAGGGGGCAGCACACTTGATGGTTGTTGCTGAAGTATTTTCTAACAGAAGCTCTTTAGGTGGAATGTTTCTGAAGGCTTTAAAAAAATACAATAAAATAAAAACCCCAGTTGGAACTCTTTCCCCTCCCCAGTCCCCTTCCCTTCACTTCTATACTGTACAAGACATTTTGGACATGAGTTCAAGGGGGCAGGTGAATTCCTGGCATTGCCAGTTTTCTTCATTCAGAATCTGTTTATTTATCAAGTGACTGTCCCCATAAAAAGTAGAAGATAAGTTTGTTAAAGTATTTTTTATAAACAGCTTAATATAAAACATTATATATTTAGTGTTTGGCTTTTTTCCTTATATAAGTTTGATTTCAAATGTTGGAAATGTGTCCTTTATAGTGTTTACTGGAGTGACAAGAAAATATACCATTTGACACACTATAGATTCCAAACATAATGTTGCACCAAATAGAAATGTATATTTTATTATGCAATGCCTTAGTCATAAACTGGGCTCAAACAATTCTCAGCCTAAAACACTGTTGTCTCTTAAAATGCTTCCAACCCAAAGGCCTTTCATCTCAATATCTGTCAAACTTGAATAATGTCCTCTCTTTAATATTCACATAAGGCAGCCTATTAACTGTGTCTTAGCAATGTTGTATATAGTTCTTTTAATATTCATAAGGTATATTTTTGAATTTTGGTATTTGTTGAGATTGCATAGAAGAATAGTAGGAAATCCAATGAAATGGCTGTTTCCACCAAGAATTCTTAGCACTGGTGTAAATATCATGGTGCCTACTCGAAAGAAATGTAGATGCTATGCATTTTGAAAATAATCTGCATCAGTTAGAACTGCAGACGTTTTTTTAATGCCACTTTAACACTAATGCACTGACAGATTCTAAATATTTTGTGAGAAGAAATGTTAAAAATTTTTAGCTTGATAGGTTTCTAGAGTTACTGTGTTTTGTTTTCTCCTTGCACCATTGGTTGTTTATCACTTTCACTTGACACTTGCATGTTCTACTTGTCAGGGCTGGAACTGTTGTATAGAAGATAATATGATTGTGACTTCTAGTTCTTTTCTAGAGGATGCTGCTAGAAAATGGTTTTGCTTTGTGTTTTATAGCTTGTTACCCTTAGGTAGGTAACATCTTCCATCCTGCTTTCTTCCAGTCTTTGCAGTATTCACTAGAAGTTCCCTTTGCATGTTGCACTCTGTTCTCATTTGGAGATTGGACTCTCTGAATTAACACAGTATTCATTCATCTGTGTTATTTTGTAAAAATAACTGTAGCTTGTATTTCTTATTTGTACATACCAATGTGAAAATCTACCCTTTTATTATGTTGAGATTATCTTCTGATCAGGAAGTTTGAGTGCTATGCAAATAACATAGTAGTAATTTCTCTTTGCATGCCATGTGTAATATACCTAGCCAAAAACAGATGCGGTGACTTTCTTTTTTTGTAAAGCAAATTACTTAAGAAAATACAATTCACTTGAATTTGACAAACTGAAACAGATGAGTTTTCTGGGTTCTCTGATAACCTATGGGAATGTTTAGATGCCAGCTGGGCTCTGTGAATCTCCACTGTACTGTAATAATGGTTATTTACCTCTGTGCTGTTTTAATTACCTAACGTCTGTGTAACTGCTGATTTGAGTAGTGATTAGCATTTAGATAATAATGTAACAGGATTTTAGAGAGCACTTTGAAAGATAACATTTTATTATGATGGTGCTAGGTAAAAAATTGTAAAGACTGGGATGGTTGTGTAGAAAATTTTTTTGAGAGAACCTATTGAAAGGAATTTGTTGTCACCTTTCAAGCTAGAACAGTTGAAGGTACTGCTTTAAGCCATTTTTTTTTCTTAACATCAGAGGCCGAGATAAGGAAAGAGATTAGCAGGTCCTCCTCTTTGAGCTCATCCTTTTTTTTTTTTTTTTTTTTTTTATTTGTAGGACGAACTTACCTGATAATTTTAATGAAAACCACATTTTGATACAAACACCAGATTTGAAAGTTCAGTATGTTTGATCTCAGGAGTCCAAAATAAGTTGTTGATTCTAGTGTCCTGCATTTTATTGACTGGGGTTTGATCTCAGCTTCTGAAAATGTTTAAAAATTGGAAGGAAATACTATTCATGTCTTCATTGTCACTTTGTTTTACCTTAATTGAGTAACATAATAGCTCCTGAAGGAAACACAGATTTGCTTTCTGTTTCCCATATTTCTCACCTCTAGGATATGATGGAAACAGTGCTTGAATAGTGATTTTAGCAGATGGTACTTTTCTCAATGACCTCTGGAATAAAGACTTTTGATAGTTTTAAAAGTAATCTTGGTAAGAAGGTTGGTTTTACTTTTTTCCTTTATGTTTCATTTTAAATGTACTAGTCCAAGGGATTTTGCCTTATGCTGAGGTCAAACTAAGGCTAAGCAAGCTTTTGTTCTTCATCTTAACTGTTTGTCATGCTCTGTGTTGACATATTTCTTTATGAGAATAGAAGCAAAAATATAGAACTGAGGATCATTTGTGTTTTTGAGTTGGAAATTATCAAACTTCACCATATTATGATCATACATATTTTGAAGAACAGACTGACCAAAGCTCACCTGTTTTTTGTGTTAGGTGCTTTGGCTGAACTTGATTCCAGCCCCCTTTTCCTTTTGATGTTCTGTGTCTCTTCAAGTTCATTTCCTCTCAGATAAATCTTCAACTCTTCCCCCATGCCCTCCTTGGCAGCAGGATGCTGGCATCTGTGTAGTCCTCATACTGTTTACTGATAACCCACAAGTTCATTTTCATGGCAGACCTAAGCTCAGGCCCTGCCTTGACCTGGCAAGAGTAGGTTTTCCCAGACTACAATGCCGATATAACTTATTTAATGCAGACTGTATTTTTGCAGTGTGTTGTTTCCTTTGTGACTCAAGGTTGAATAAATGCCTGTGAACTGCAAACTTGCTTATGATAGACTTGGTGCAATAAAGTTCCTTTCTAACCATTTCTGGTTTAGAAAACATTCAGCCATCCTAGAAACTAGCAATATTTATTTTTGCCTCTTTTCTTTTACCTTCATTTTTAGATGAGGTAAATGTTTTGACTTTCACTTAAGGGTACTAAGCAAGGTCCACTCTAGTGTAGCTGAAGAGAATGCATATTTGGCTACACTATTTGTTTACTGTATTTTGCTTCCTATGTCTAAATGCTATTGTTTTTGTTTAAAATCCTAATAATGGCTCATTTCCACTATGTTAATTTCAAAGAACTAAGGTTTTGCTACTCGTGTCGGCCATTTACTCTCCCACTAATTGGGATTATTTTTTAAAGGAGGTCTTTCCCCCTGAAATGCAAGTTTTAGAAAATCTTAGAAGAGGGGTGGGTGCATGTCTTAATGCTGGGAAGCAGCAACTTTGGGGTTGAACTTACTTGAATGGATTAAAAATTGCATTGTGTTACAGAGCTAGAAAATTTTATGTATGAAAAATGATAATAGCCTTACACTGAGTACAAATAATACTTAAGAGCATGTGAAGATGTGATCATTTGTGATGTTACTTGTAAAAAAAAAGTATATATATACCTATCTTTTGAAGTGTTGAAAGGAAACTAGTACTTTATATTCTTTATCATATCACTTTTTGTAAGTGTTGAATATATTCCTGTTTATTTTTCTATGTTCTGTTTTGTAGCCTTAAGAAGTGTTTCAAACATATCTGAATGTATAAAATAAGAGTAAATGCCCTACATGGTGTGATGCTGCATTATATATAAAACTGTGTGCATATATTAAATTTTGTCTCTTGATTCTGCTTGTGAATTCTTTGGTTCCAGGGTTAACCAGGTAATATAGCATATAAATCTTAAGAATTTTTGTAAACTCCTTAAAATGAGAAATGATTTCCATGTTTTTCCAGCTAGAAGACAATTCCAGTACGTGCAACTAAAAACCATGTAGAATTTATAATCTATGGGTATTGTAATTTTCCCTACTTTATATGATGAAACTGAGGCCAAATTACTTGCTTGGGGTCATGCAACCAGTAAGTGGTAGGACTCATATTTGAGTCTAGTTTTAAGTGACTTTATAGCTAGTGCCACCCATTTTTTTTTTCTGCAGTGACTAAATGGGAATGTGCAGAATATCTAAGAAGAATTTATGGATTAAACTGTTTTTAAATTTTTTTTTTTTTTTTTTTTTTTTTTACATTTAGCATTCAGTAATATGTTGGCTAAAGAAAGGTAAATTGAGTTTTGAAAACCAAGTATACTTAAATACTCTGAAAACTCAATTTTTTAAAGCCTGTTTTTCTTTATAAAATTACCAAAGAATATTGTCCAATCAATACTTGTTTACATAAAATATGAACTTTCTGTTAAGTCTGGCCAAACCTGAACCAAGCCTCTCTCAATTCAAGTATTGGACAGAAAAGTGAGTGATCAAGGAACAGGGTCAGAAAGCTGGGAAGGAGGATGAGCCATTATTAAAGATAATGAGAGTTGACATGTGGATCTTTTGAGACTGCTTTAGGAGTTGACTAAAATATCACAGAACCTGTGGGGAAGGAAGAAAGGAAGGAGAAAAAGGGGAAACAATTAGTTCTGTGGGTTTATCCATGGAGTCAGAGAGAAGCCAGTGTGGGAGCTGGTTAGTAAGAGGTGTGTTGGGTGGGTGGGGGAGGGCTCTTGCAAAATTGGTCATTCCAGAAATGTATGGGAGTGACCCAAGTTAAGTCAGTGGTCTCCACAAGGAGCTTGCTTTTCACTTTGAATAATTATAATTTTACTTACCTTTCACAGACTTAGGTCTGGGTCTAGGGCATAGTATGAGAATGTAAATACAAAACCAGAAGTTAAACACAGCTTACCTGCGTAAACTTTCGCACTATAACTTAAATCTGTGAGTTCTTCATGAAACATGGACCCCTCAGAATAATAGGGTTGAGTTTTCTAAGAGAAGCTACACTGGTATAAACAGTTTTTGAAATTGATTTTTCTATAATAATTCATTAGAGAAATGGGCTTTAGAGGCAGCCCTTTTAAAATATGTAACATTCCTGTAATTTTTTCACAGTAAAAAATCTTATTAAAGATGTGTATGTAGATGACGAGTATGGTTCTTAAGGCCTCCTATCCCTTTGAATATTCTTAACTGAATTGGCAGGCTAACTGGTAACAAAATTCTGTGTAGTAAGCCTATTTCTTTTTTAAAAAATGAGAACCTTGGCTTTAGACTAATGATTTTCAGATGAAACAGAAAACTACTGCAATGTACCTATCTAGGGATATACTTGTTGGATCTTTCCTGTAATTTACTTTTCCGAACTAGTAGTAAAAACATTTAAGTCCTTTATAGTTTTATAAGGTAGTTTTAAAAATGCAGACAGGAAACCAGAAGCACAGACATAAAGTGACCATTGACATGGGAGACCTATATTTAGGCACATGCAAAGTTGGGAGCTAACATTTGCATTAAAGCCAGGGTCACCCCAGCAAAAGGGGTGAAATTAAAAATTCCCACAGACAAACCTGTCTTGGCCTGGGTTCCAGTTCCTTAAAGGCAAAAAACAAAACCACTGAAAATGTTACCACATTCATTTAGGTTTGAGGTTCAGGAATCCACAAACTAGGAAAACTGAAAAGTGGTTCCAAGCTGGTAACACACTTGGCTCCCATGGCAGAAGGCAAATGGAAAGAAAGCCTCTGAGGAAAAAGACCTCAGCCAGGGAGGTTTCTTGATGGCAAACAGGAAACCAGTTTGACTTAACCAGGTTTAAACAAAATAGGGATGTATTTCTCAAGAAACGTGGAGAGAAGTGGCTGCTGGCAGTTTTGCAGTGATTGATGTCAGGAGTAACATTCTTGTAGCTTGTTTTGCATTTCCTTTCTATCACCTTATGGGCACAAAATAGTTGCGTCATATTATTACATCCTCAAGAAGCAGTACCAGATAATCATCTCCCTTATTAGGAAAGCAAGAGGTTTCAATTTACTGGCTAGTAAATTGACCATAACTGCAAGAGACACTAGCAAAGTATGGAAGAGGATTTTCTATGTCTTAGCCCAATTATGACCAACCACCTAGGACTGGGCACATTGTCTACCCTAATAAATTGGCAGAGGAGGTGGTGGTAGTGAGCAAAGGGCTGAGGAGAAATGGTATTTGCCACACAAAATCTCAGAATTTTTAGATACAGCCTCATCACACATCTGCTCACAAACTGAAACACTACAAAGGAAACCATCTTCCAAGAGCAACTGTCAGCACAGGATACAGCTAAGTTTAGACCTTCATGTATTAAGTGGATGGACTAGAAATGTTTCAAAAAGTTAAAAGACAAAGGGATAAAGAAGTAGAAGCTCCTGAACAAGTACTATCTTGGTACTTCGCTTCTCTAACTGGCCTTGCTTTCTCTTCAATTCCTACTTTCAGCATGTAAAAAACTAACCAATCTGGAAGGCACAGAAAGCTCATCACAGTCTGCCTTTATTCATCATTTCCTTCCACTAATCTCTTAAAAACCCATGTTCCTTTTTGCCTGACCAGACATGTGTTCTGCTTTACATGGTTTATCTCACTTATCTGTCAGTTTAACAACTCGGTAAGACAGGTGCTGTTACTCTTTCCTGTGACCTAATTCCTTTATGTAGTCCTTTCTGACATTCCAATCCAGAATGATTACTTTCTCTTCTGAGCCACTCAGTGCTCACAGCAGACTAGACACTGGGTTAAGGGCTTGACATACCTGTATCCAACTACTATATTGATGAACATGAATGAAATCATACAACACTGCAGTTTTGTAGTCTTCCTACTTTCTCTGTGGCATATAGGCCATTACATGCCAGACACCATGCTATATACACTGAGTGACAAGACAGATAAAAGACTGGACTTTAAAATGCTTGTAGTCTAAATTTAGGTTAACCTAAATTGCAGAAAATGATTGTACCATCAATATAGTGCTTTTAAGCCTGTTCTATACTAGGTGAACACAGTAAATATAAATCATCTAATGACGATTTAAAAACTTAAATGGCCAGGCGCAGTGGCCTGTAATCCCAGCACTTTGGGAGGCTGAGGCAGGTGGATCACCTGAGATCAGCCTGGCCAACATGGTGAAACCTTGTCTCTACTAAAAGTACAAACATTAGCTGGGTGTGGTGGCGAGTGCCTGTAATCCTAGCTATTCAGGAGGCTGAGGCAGGAGAATTGCTTGAACCCAGGAGGCGGAGGTTGCAGTGAGTGGAGATCGCACCCCTGCACTACAGCCTGGGCAACAGAGGGAGACACTGTCTCAAAAAAAAAAAAAAAAAAAAAAAAAAAGATTTTTGATCACATGCAAAATGTAAAATTCAAAGGGTATTATATATGTATGTGTATGTATATAAATGTCTCCTTTCCCCCATTCTTTAATCAAATTGTCCTTGTCAAAAGCAATGTTTCTTGAGTATCCCTTTGTATATTTCAATATTTTGTACATTTTCACAAAAATCGTACTATGTAAACTGTTACAATTTTTTTTTTAAGTATTTGAGATTTTCCCAATCAGGACATTATCAACTAGTCTCTTTCTGCTAACATATGCATTCCTACTGTATATAATACTGATTTTATAAACATTGTTCTTGTGTTAGCAATTGTAGGCTTTTCTATTGCCATGTAAAATTTTAAGATCCATATTTTAAAGATTTCATTTACATGAAAAATTCTTTTAATACATATTCTGTCATTAGCAGTAAGTAGAACTGTGCTCTTATTATATCATAACAAGTACTTTAAGACAATCCGGGATCAGTAAATAACAATAACTTTTACTTATTTTATTCAATATATCTGAAATAATCATTCATAAATTTAACCTATCCTTAAAAATAGGCATTACTTATTTTAGTATAATCCCATTTGTGTACAAAACAAACCCTTTACATATTCACACTTAGGTAAGTGCACAGAAAAAAGAATGAAAGAATATACATTATTAAATTCAAACGCTGGTAACCTTTGGGAGGGTAATAAAGGGAGTTCATTTTTTATTCCATTCTGCATATCTGAATTTTTTTCAATATGTATTGATAGATTACTTACATAAATTATTTTTTAAAAGGCATAATGGGGTCCAATTAAACCATACTTTGTGGCCATTGTTTGCATGTTAATCAAGACTTCTATTATTTTAAGTAGTTCTTAAAGTCTGTCAAATACTTCCTAATTTCCCCCTCAATTTTGCTTGCCCCACTCATTTATTTAGTAAATCCTCTTCCTCATAAGTTAATTCCAGTTTAGTCAGAAGCACAACTTAGAAGTGGCTCCAGGCTATAGGTAATCCTGTTCGAAATTCAGGAACTCAAGAAATTGGGATGGCTTTTTGGAACTAGAAAAAGGTTTAGATAATGTTTTCTATATCCAAACTCAGAAATGAGTATATGTGGTACTGAGGGATACTTTGTATTGCTATCTGGGGACTTTTGCATTAATGCTGCCTTTAGGGAAGTGGTTTATAATCCTTGGTTGCCCACCAGAAAAATCCGTGGAACTTAAAAAAAAAATACATAGATGCTTAGGCACCATCTTTAAAGACTTTGAGTCTGTAGTTGTAAGGGATGCAAATATTCTTTAGAAATGATTTTTCCTAAATCTTGATCAGTGATGATTATATATGTGTAAAAAAAAATGACATTACCTAGAGAATGAATACAGAACCTTATGGAATGCAAAAACTAAAAAATTCAGAGTAACTTTTTTTGGGGGGGAAGGGAACTGAATTGGTTTTTGCTAAACATGTTCAAAAGCACCAAAAAAGATTAAAAACAATTAAAAAATACATATTTTTCCAACAGTGGTGTTTCGTAGTAGATAAACTTCCTCAGAAACCATATACTGATAATATGGTGCAAAGACTGAAAACAAATAATAAACATAATCCTGATGTTTATTTATCAAATGTCAATCAGTGGAATCTTTGACTGGCTTTTAAAGTAAGGGCAGTTTCATTACACTGGCATATCTGGCAAACCAGGTAAGTACAGAAACCCTTTTTAAGATTTAAAAAATGGAGCAACACTGGTCAGTGTTTGGTACGTGAATATGAAATACCTACTGAAAATCTTCCCACACATCATGAAAACTTGGAGGTAATTTGTATAGCTTGAAATGTCTTCATTTTAGAATATTATGCACAAAAGGGCCTCATCATGAACAGAAAAGTGGTGTTTTCTGTGTTTCAATTACAATTTAGAATGCAACTGGCTTTTGATGTTATATTAAGTGAATTATACTTCAAGCTCCAGCATATGTGGGGCATAAAATCCTGATTCAAGTTTTATATGACAAAAATTCTAGTAAATATGCCTTTTAATTAGTGGCTTATCAGTATTCTCAGATTCAGTCTAATCATCCAAGAAAAAGTAGTTTCCACTCTTCTTTTGTTCTACATCCTAAAAAATAAAACAGAAGCAACAAAAGTCAGCAACACCATTTTATTATAGCCAAAGGTAGACTTTCACTCAGGGTATTACTTAGCAGTGTTTACAACAGTGCCTGTACAACCTGTTCTGCACACACCATCTATTTCTGGATATTCCTGGGTCTACTACTCAAAGGAAAGATGACTACCTCTGTCCTATCCCTATTGCTAGAATCACTCACTTCACCGACTCAAGCAAAGTCCCTTTACATAGATGCCTTACATATATGAAATTTGGCTATGTATTATTCCTGGGAAAACTATTAAATTCCATTTTCATCATTGCAACTTTTATCTCCAGATCCAAAATGTAGCATACTGTCAGTTTGAGACCTACCTATTACACTATATATATACATAAGTTTTTTCCAGGCTGGGCATGATGGCTCACGCCTGTAATCCCAGCACTTTGGGAGGCCGAGGTGGGCGGATCACAAGGTCAGAAGTTCGAGACCAGCCTGAATAATATGGTGAAACCCTGTCTCTATTAAAAATAGAAAAATTAGCTGGGTGTGGTGGCGCATGCCTGTAATCCTAGCTACTCAGGAGGCTGAGGCAGGATAATCACTTGAACCTGGGAGGTGGAGATTGCGGTGAGCTGAGATTGTGCCATTCATTGAACTCCAGCCTGAGCAACAAGAGTGAAACTTCGTCTCAAAAAAAAAAAAAAAGTTTTTTCCATACTGGCCAGTAACAATCTTACCTACCTAATTGTTGTCATGCCTTAATCCTCTTATTATTGTTTAGCTAGGATTAAGGTATGACTATCTTAAGATGAGTAGGTATACAGAAATAATTAATAGGTACACCTGGTAACTGAACCATGAGTCTATCAAAGAAAATGACAATGCAAGTGTCCTTAATGCTTCAGAAGACATTATTCTTTTCTAACCAATTTGCTTTTCAAAACTGAGAAAAACTCTTCAATTTTATGTCAGAACTTACCATTTATCCTGGCCAAGGAGTAATATCAATCATTTAAAAACAAAATATGTAATAAAGCGTAAGTTATCCCGACATTGCATTAGATGCTTAAAAATACAATGATGTGCAAGGTAACTTTGCCTCTGGCATTCCTAGAACTCATGGTTTAGCAGCAAAGGTAGGACTGCAAATATGAAAATAAATGCTAAAGCACAAGTATGTATAACATACTTCTAGAGCTTTTAAGCATGAAGATGGATATAGAGTGATAAAATGTAAACACTTTGAGGCACTGCAGATATTAAAAACAAATGCTATTCTAGAGTTCATTTACTCTCTGTTTCTGAGTGACTAAGATTTTTGCCTTCTATTAAACAAATACTGTATTTTACAGAGGAAATCAACTGTAGGTGCACAACTGTGTACCACAAAGACAAAAAAACATTGCCAGTTAAGTAGACACAATGTTTTCCTCATCACAGGTGCTTGTTTAGACTTTTAAAATATGCCTTTCAATCATGTATTGAAAAATGTAACAGAGAAACTGGTTAAGGCATACTTTAAAAAATTTTTTGTTTCAATGGTGAATTAGTGTAATCTTTTTATTTTCTGGTTTTTAAAAATTCTCTAATTAGTGTAATCTTTCCCAAGACATTTTAGATGGCAATCAATATAGGTAGTGCAACTGTGATACAACTTAAAGAGACAACAGGAATAGCTCTGAGTTCATGTAGCAATGATAGCTACATCACAATTGCTGCCTATTGCAGATTGAAGTATGTCATCAGGTCTCAAAATGTAAAAAACATAGAAATTTTAAAATATGGTGTTGGGTTTTTTTTTTTGAGAGAGTCTCACTCTGTTGCCCAGGCTGGAGTGCAGTGGGATGATCTCAGCTCACTATAACCTCCACCTTCTGGGTTCAAGCGATTTTCCTGCCTCAGCCTCCCGAGTAGCTGGGATTACAGGTGCCTCCCTCCAGACCTGCCTAGTTTTTACATTTTTAGTAGAGATGGGGTTGCACCATGTTGGTCAGGCTGGTCTCAAACTCCTGACCTCAAGTGATCTGCCTGCCTTGGCCTCCTGAAGTGCTGGGATCATGGGCGTGAGCCACTGTGCCTGGCCATGTGGTACTGATTTTTAAATACACTTTCAATCGTTTATACTGAGATCAAAGTGATCCATGATTTAAGACAGTTTTTCCACATACCTTAATTGAATTAAGTTTGTTTATTCGTGGTCTATAGTTGTTTGGATCTCTTCTGAATGTAATTTCAAGCTGAGACAAAAATTTATTCATGCCAGCCAAAAGGGTTTGAGGACTAGGGGCAAAAAAAAAAAAAAAAAAAAAAAAAAAAAAAAA